>NC_143038.1:79375000-79380000 GCF_057628025.1 Oncorhynchus mykiss | reverse complement strand
CTCTACTAAAGAAGATTTCTCTCAAAGACCACCCCCCCCCCCTTTTTTTCAACAAGAAGAATCCCCCCCCCCCCCTTCAACAAAAGAAGACCCCTACTCAAAGATTCTACCTTTTTCTACCAAAGAGGATTTTTTTCAAAGACCCCCCCCCCCCCCTTCTTTTTCAACAAGAATAATTCCCCCCCCCCCCTTCAACAAAAGAAGACTCCTACTCAAAGATTTTACCTTTTTCCACTAAAGAGGATTTTTTTACCCATCCTGACGACCATATTTCCAACTTAGGAGCAAAATAATACAAATTACAATATAGGCCCACCACACTCACACCCCTGCACCATACACCCACATACCAAAAACCCAGGATAATACCAACATCCGACACCAGACCCTCCCCCAGGTAAGTATTCCCCCCTCCCCCCAGGTAAGTCTCTCCCCTACTGGAGTGGTCCCATCATCTTCGGAGGACAAACATCACTGGAAACAGCCAAAAAAGTTTTTCTGGACCCGTACCTCCCATTCCCCAAGTGGACGTTAACTGGACAACACGGCCAAATCTACTATATACCCAGGATCCCAAATGGACGAAAACGCGATGGAAGCTATACTCCGCTAAAAAGCACCAACTAAAGACGACAAGTTTAGCAACACTTCCCAGCTGGCCAAACTGAAACTACCCCCCAGAAACACTACCTAACACTACCCCTTAACAAAGAAACTAGGTTATAAGTTCCCCACACACCTGGAAATGACCAGGGTTCACGATCTTCACCTCAACTCTACATCGCTCCTTCGGCACTCTTACGCAAACTCCAAACAGACGGAAAAAGATGTCCACCACTTTTGAAAGCCTACAGACAGACCTATGGGTCACCTAGAAACTCCACTATAGTCTCATCCGAATCCCACAGATGTCCACCCTACCCTCAACTCCTCCTGAAACTACAGAACCTCTTCTTGGGTTCCTTCTAGGCCCAAACCCTCAACAAGAGCAGACCGCTCCCGAAGCTAACACACAAGTCAATGGAGACACAGAGGTCAAACACTACTTTCTCAGAGGAGGATCTAATATACTTCTACTCATCACAGAAACTCCACGTTTTGCTCATCCTGACCCTTAAGACTTCTAGTCTTACCTAAAATCAACCTCACACCTCTGGGACCCCCACATCCTATACAGCACCCCAAAAGCAAAGTTCCATCCTTCGCATTGGTTTCTATGACAAAGGCTCCCCTACACCTTACAGACGAACAGACGCCTCACTCAAACAAAGGGAAGATCTCATTGGACCAAACTCCAACAGGCCTTCACGTGCACACCGCATGCACACCTTGTGCCATCTCATGATTGGACCCCTGGCCTAAACCACACCCCCAGTTTTTCACATAAAAAGAGGAGCACCCCTCAGTCTCAGCATCATTAGGATCCACGGATCCCCAGAGAAGCCTTCTACTGGATACAAGACTCAAGCTGGAAACCTGCAGAAGACCTCCTCTCCTCCTCTCCTCCACTGACCTACTGGACACAGACCCCAGCCTGGACTCTACCAAGACGAACCTCTCCCCACAGATCTACTGGATAAAGACCCAAGCCTGCACTCTACCCAGACCACCTCTCCCCTCAAGGATCTACCGGACCCCAACTATATACCAACCCCTAAAGGGACACCTCACTGGGACCCAGACACCGGCTGATATTCTACACTCCCCACAAGCATCTCACCTGAACGACCGGACTCCTACGACTCGCCCTCCCCCCCAAAAAAGATACCTCATCAGGACCCAAACTCCAGCTGATACTCCTACAGACCTTCATAGACCTTCCAGACCACCGAGACTCTACCACTCACATACACCCACACACACCCTATTTTTTCCGGTCCATAATACGGCTTTTTTACCGCATTACGACCCAGTGCTCCTTTTTGCACTTTTTTTCCTCTCTGCCACCTGATGAAGCCGAGCAAGGCAGAAACGCGTCGTGGCTGGGTTTCCCCTAGATCTGTTGTGTAGCTGTAAAGAGGACAGGTCCCACACAGACTTCGGGGGTAACTCTTTTTGGCTACTCAATTTTCTTTGTACTTTTCTCTTCCCTTACTTTCAGTTTTCACATAGGTACACACCACACATGGCTGATCTACGGGACAACGCAGACTCTGGGGACTGCGAGGACTATTCAGACCCCCCACTCTACATCTAGACTAGCCCCACAATCGCGACGGGTCTTAATGATCTATACGGACTCTCGGAACAAATCCGCAAGATACGCACCAAGGGACCGGACGAAAACAGCTCCGACCGGCAGCCTGGGCTCATTATGGAAACGCCACATAATGAACATTTCTCCAAAGCTTCTACACAGCGGGGGAAACATCCCACACCAATGGACCTTCTCTCCCACCAGACAGCACCCCTCCACGGTCTCCATAGGACCAAAACCACCGGAGGACTACACCCCTACACCATTACATCAGGGGCACAAAGACACATCTCCTGATGCCATCCCCACCAGACCACCCCACTCTACATCCTACCTCATACCACCCCACTCCAGGACCTCCAGAAGATCCACCTCAGACCTTCCACCCAGAACCCCACCCCCCCTTCTGGAACTCCTACTCCCCCCTCCTACGGAACACCACCACCCCACAGCACCCCCAAGACTAACAAGCTGGCACTCTACGTCCCGGACCCAACCAGCAGACCAAAAGGGGCTCATCTACCCCACCCCAACCCACACCTTCAACCACATGGCTCCACAGGACCGGACCTCCTACACGCAGCACTACTCCTAAGGGGACAGGTAGCCCAGCAGATGAGAAAACCCCTAGGGACACCACCCCTAACCACCAGGTTAACCTGGTCTCACCAACCAACAACAAAGCGGAGGAACACCACACCACTGGGGCCCCACCTATCCCCCCCAACGCCTACTCTACAGCACGGTCACTCTCCAAGCTGATTAGAGCCAGACACCACATGGAGATGATCAGCTTTTACCTCTCGGACAACCAGCTACCTCCGGGCTACCTCCACCAGACCAGAACGCTTACGGCTACCTTCACACCATCAGGAGCATCTGACACCACCCTAGCGGCTCTCGCTACAGCATCTTCACTTTGGATCCAAACCAGCCACCAGATCCTAGAACAGCACTACAGGGAGGAACTATCCCACAAATACACCATACTCTACAACACTTCATCCTGCCCTGACTGGCAGGAAGCCTGGTATTTAGGGGTTACATGGGCCCAGAAACTCCTCAGCGAACCACTCCGGGACTACTTGTTACAGGACATCAGGGACTCACTCCCCAAATTCTACGGGAATTGGCCTACGAGAGACTACAGCCCATTCCAACTACCACTCACCCACTGCCAACCTCACAGTGAGGACGAGGGGGATACCACCCTACAGAGGGCACACACCAGCAGACCCTCTCCTTCTCCACGGACCCACGGACACCCCACATCGGGACGATACCCTCTGAAGGAAGATTCCACTTCCCCTCTCCCGGAATCATCTAACACCACCACTCCAGAGACAAATATTTCCCCTATCCAACAGAGAACTACCAGGACACCTCCCACAACAAGCCACTCACCTCTACCATACCAGGGTACCCAGAGACCTATCCATACCCTGACCAGGGTGGGTCCCTTCCGGTTAAAACAAAACCTGCTGAACCACCCCGAAATCCTAGCCCAAACAGGACTACAAGGGACCAGGCACAGGCAGCGAGTGCCCAGGTGGCTTCTGATCCTTCCGTGCCATCCCACACCCAAACCAGGGAGGAACGGCATGCTAAGCCACAGGAACGGTAGATTACCAAGCCACGAAAACGCCTGGCCAACGAATCACTACTCGGGGACCAGCACAATCCTCCACTCCAATCAAAGGGCATCAAAAAAATCATCAACGATTGGGCAGCTACGGACCACAACCTCCCCACCTTACTAAACACTACACCAGGAGACACCCACACCCGGGACCAAACAAAGGAAACCACCGGATCCTACCCATCATTACAACCTACAACTCACCCGGCCTCCGAATGACTACTATCATCCAGCAAAGACTCCAGCACAAACAACTACTCCCTCTCCACACACCCATCCTGGCCTTCAAACGGAACAAAAATCTCAAGGACTCCCTGGTCAGCAGCCACCTCACATTATAAACCAGAGGGACGAATTACTACTCCCGGGAACCTCCAGGCCCTATACCACCACCACGACTGGACCATTACTGAGGCCTTCAGTACAACGGAGGAACGACTGGACAGACACTGCACCTGCACCTTACACACCCCACATCCCATACAACAGATAGGGGGTCATTAAGACCACAAAAAACAGATCTTCAAATAGCACCATAGAGTTACCATGCCCATGGACTCTCAAGAAATACTTTCCTTTTTATTAAAAAAAAAAAAAAAAAAAAAAAAAAAAAAAAAGATATATAACTATATATTTATATATAAGTATATCTTTTTTTTCCCGCTTTCTTGAACTCAGGGTTACCATGACCATGGACCCTTTGATGCAAAGAAACTATAAAATAGAAATCTAAATATCTTTATGTTATTTACCAAGAACCCTCACCATCTCACCATCCTTCCAACTCTACCTCACTGAAGATACCCACCAGCACCCCCAACGGACGAGAACCTTTTTTCTCCAACTACTCTGGGGGCACGGCTTTGTCGACTCCCCCGCAGCGAGCAGACCCTAAGCAAACTAGGCCCGACCATACACCAAGCAAGAAGACCGGAGGAAATGGTAGCGACCGGACTCCTTCGGGACCCCTCTGGGGCCTGTTGGCAGACCTATCGGCTCAACCCTCCCAAGCCCCCTTACACACGGGAGACTCACGTAACGCGCTGGACCACTATCTACCCCAGATTAGATCTGGATTGGCAGTAGGTTCAGTAGCGCGTGTTTGGTCCTAGCGGGTTGGGATACCCAAAAGAGGGGCTTTTGGGTTATGCGCTGCGGCTGGAG
>NC_143038.1:79310000-79367500 GCF_057628025.1 Oncorhynchus mykiss | reverse complement strand
ATGAAGCCGAGCAAGGCAGAAACGCGTCGTGGCTGGGTTTCCCCTAGATCTGTTGTGTAGCTGTAAAGAGGACAGGTCCCACACAGACTTCGGGGGTAACTCTTTTTGGCTACTCAATTTTCTTTGTACTTTTCTCTTCCCTTACTTTTAGTTTTCACATAGGTACACACCACACATGGCTGATCTACGGGACAACGCAGACTCTGGGGACTGCGAGGACTATTCAGACCCCCCACTCTACATCTAGACTAGCCCCACAATCGCGACGGGTCTTAATGATCTATACGGACTCTCGGAACAAATCCGCAAGATACGCACCAAGGGACCGGACGAAAACAGCTCCGACCGGCAGCCTGGGCTCATTATGGAAACGCCACATAATGAACATTTCTCCAAAGCTTCTACACAGCGGGGGAAACATCCCACACCAATGGACCTTCTCTCCCACCAGACAGCACCCCTCCACGGTCTCCATAGGACCAAAACCACCGGAGGACTACACCCCTACACCATTACATCAGGGGCACAAAGACACATCTCCTGATGCCATCCCCACCAGACCACCCCACTCTACATCCTACCTCATACCACCCCACTCCAGGACCTCCAGAAGATCCACCTCAGACCTTCCACCCAGAACCCCACCCCCCCCTCTGGAACTCCTACTCCCCCCTCCTACGGAACACCACCACCCCACAGCACCCCCAAGACTAACAAGCTGGCACTCTACGTCCCGGACCCAACCAGCAGACCAAAAGGGGCTCATCTACCCCACCCCAACCCACACCTTCAACCACATGGCTCCACAGGACCGGACCTCCTACACGCAGCACTACTCCTAAGGGGACAGGTAGCCCAGCAGATGAGAAAACCCCTAGGGACACCACCCCTAACCACCAGGTTAACCTGGTCTCACCAACCAACAACAAAGCGGAGGAACACCACACCACTGGGGCCCCACCTATCCCCCCCAACGCCTACTCTACAGCACGGTCACTCCCCAAGCTGATTAGAGCCAGACACCACATGGAGATGATCAGCTTTTACCTCTCGGACAACCAGCTACCTCCGGGCTACCTCCACCAGACCAGAACGCTTACGGCTACCTTCACACCATCAGGAGCATCTGACACCACCCTAGCGGCTCTCGCTACAGCATCTTCACTTTGGATCCAAACCAGCCACCAGATCCTAGAACAGCACTACAGGGAGGAACTATCCCACAAATACACCATACTCTACAACACTTCATCCTGCCCTGACTGGCAGGAAGCCTGGTATTTAGGGGTTACATGGGCCCAGAAACTCCTCAGCGAACCACTCCGGGACTACTTGTTACAGGACATCAGGGACTCACTCCCCAAATTCTACGGGAATTGGCCTACGAGAGACTACAGCCCATTCCAACTACCACTCACCCACTGCCAACCTTACAGTGAGGACGAGGGGGATACCACCCTACAGAGGGCACACACCAGCAGACCCTCTCCTTCTCCACGGACCCACGGACACCCCACATCGGGACGATACCCTCTGAAGGAAGATTCCACTTCCCCTCTCCCGGAATCATCTAACACCACCACTCCAGAGACAAATATTTCCCCTATCCAACAGAGAACTACCAGGACACCTCCCACAACAAGCCACTCACCTCTACCATACCAGGGTACCCAGAGACCTATCCATACCCTGACCAGGGTGGGTCCCTTCCGGTTAAAACAAAACCTGCTGAACCACCCCGAAATCCTAGCCCAAACAGGACTACAAGGGACCAGGCACAGGCAGCGAGTGCCCAGGTGGCTTCTGATCCTTCCGTGCCATCCCACACCCAAACCAGGGAGGAACGGCATGCTAAGCCACAGGAACGGAAGATTACCAAGCCACGAAAACGCCTGGCCAACGAATCACTACTCGGGGACCAGCACAATCCTCCACTCCAATCAAAGGGCATCAAAAAAATCATCAACGATTGGGCAGCTACGGACCACAACCTCCCCACCTTACTAAACACTACACCAGGAGACACCCACACCCGGGACCAAACAAAGGAAACCACCGGATCCTACCCATCATTACAACCTACAACTCACCCGGCCTCCGAATGACTACTATCATCCAGCAAAGACTCCAGCACAAACAACTACTCCCTCTCCACACACCCATCCTGGCCTTCAAACGGAACAATAATCTCAAGGACTCCCTGGTCAGCAGCCACCTCACATTATAAACCAGAGGGACGAATTACTACTCCCGGGAACCTCCAGGCCCTATACCACCACCACGACTGGACCATTACTGAGGCCTTCAGTACAACGGAGGAACGACTGGACAGACACTGCACCTGCACCTTACACACCCCACATCCCATACAACAGATAGGGGGTCATTAAGACCACAAAAAACAGATCTTCAAATAGCACCATAGAGTTACCATGCCCATGGACTCTCAAGAAATACTTTCCTTTTTATTTAAAAAAAAAAAAATAAATTAAAAAAAAAAAAAAAATAAAAAATAAAAAAAATAAAAAAAAATAAAAAAAAAAAAATATATATATATATATAACTATATATTTATATATAAGTATATCTTTTTTTCCCCGCTTTCTTGAACTCAGGGTTACCATGACCATGGACCCTTTGATGCAAAGAAACTATAAAATAGAAATCTAAATATCTTTATGTTATTTACCAAGAACCCTCACCATCTCACCATCCTTCCAACTCTACCTCACTGAAGATACCCACCAGCACCCCCAACGGACGAGAACCTTTTTTCTCCAACTACTCTGGGGGCACGGCTTTGTCGACTCCCCCGCAGCGAGCAGACCCTAAGCAAACTAGGCCCGACCATACACCAAGCAAGAAGACCGGAGGAAATGGTAGCGACCGGACTCCTTCGGGACCCCTCTGGGGCCTGTTGGCAGACCTATCGGCTCAACCCTCCCAAGCCCCCTTACACACGGGAGACTCACGTAACGCGCTGGACCACTATCTACCCCAGATTAGATCTGGATTGGCAGTAGGTTCAGTAGCGCGTGTTTGGTCCTAGCGGGTTGGGATACCCAAAAGAGGGGCTTTTGGGTTATGCGCTGCGGCTGGAGGATCGCGTCTGCCGAATAACCCCTGGGGTGCCCAGATAATGTCTGGCGAGGTATCGGACCCCACAGAGGAAATTCCTACTGGGGACCCCCTACCCCGCCGCACTTAGCCTGGACAACCGAACCATTTTTTTACCTGGACTACGTACCAGTTCACTGTCTAGGGATGATATACCTCTGGAAACGTTACGATCCTGGAAGGGAGTAATTCCACTGGTCACTATTACCCAAAAACTCTGAATTACCTACAACTGAGATGGTGTGGATGGAAGCACCCAATTAACTTCTACTACTGCCGGACATTTCATACGTAAGCCAGAGAAGGTTTGCCGGCTTCTAAACCCTCCATACACCGACCGTAACACAGGACGTGACTCCAGGGGCGGATGCATGACAACCGTATAGAGGGCTCGCCTTCTGGGTGTCTGTCTGCTCAAACCACTGGCGGTTATAGACTGACCACTTGACAGGGACACATGGCAACCGACTGAGGTCCGGACCTGCACAAGGTACGCAACTCAATGGTTTTGCCTGATCCTACGCCGAGTATACCCATACAGACCAGCTGGATTCGACTAGACATGGGTTGATTGGGAATTAGGATCCTGGAAGGGAATAACTCCCAATCATACACATGATTGAAAACATCCAGGACCAAAGACTGACGAACACTGAAGTGAATACATAGACAACATGGAGCTAAAAAAGAAGGATCCGAAAGAGAGTAAAACTCCTAGGTTGCACTATGCTTTCCACTTCCGTCGACACAGCGGACCCGGACATCATGACCATACTACTCGACATGGACACATGGCAACCAACCGAGAACCGGACCTGCATAAGGTACGCAACTCAAGGGCTTTGCCTGATCCTAAGTTGAGTTGACAGACCTACCTAAACTTAACCTCTTCTATACCTTACCCTAACCCTAACCCTAACCTTAACCATCCCAAAACCCATACCTAAACTTAACCCTAACCTTAACCCTTCTTTCAAAAAAACCATATCTTACCCTAACCCCAAACCCTAACCTTAACCATTCTAAAACCTTACCTAACCCTAACCCTACAGACAGACAGTCCTTTAACCCAACCAACGGGTTAATCTACAAGTGGGCTACCATGGGGCCTACGACTTTGGCCGGCCGCGCCCGTACCCTCCGACCCGCGCGTATATGATGTGGAGTGCAACCCCTCCCTTCCCCCCTCCGGTTTCCACGTGTCAGAGATGGAAGTGGATCAACCGACTCAAAACTAGAAACCAAACACTTGGCGAGTCACCGCTGCGTTGCCGGATGTAGGGTATGGACGCAGCAAGCCAAGGAAATTTTATCCCTTACACGGACTGGGATCCTCCCCAATCCGGCCTTTTACAAGGGTTTTTTTTCCTCAACCCTTGTACCCTCTGGATTGGTTTGATGGTGAACAGGTTCAAAATTATCATTAGATTATATACCAACTAAAATAACCCTACTCTACTCCTGACCCCTGGATGCACACCACCTTTTTTTACAACCCAAAAGCATTTTTTATTGATGAACACTACACCCCCCACCCCTTTTTTTCTCAACAAGAAGAATTTCCCCCCCCAACCCCCCCCCCCCCCCCCCCCCTTCAACAAAAGAAGACCCCTACTCAAAGATTCTACCTTTCTCTACTAAAGAAGATTTCTCTCAAAGACCACCCCCCCCCCCTTTTTTTCAACAAGAAGAATTCCCCCCCCCCCTTCAACAAAAGAAGACCCCTACTCAAAGATTCTACCTTTTTCTACCAAAGAGGATTTTTTTCAAAGACCCCCCCCCCCCTTCTTTTTCAACAAGAAGAATCCCCCCCCCCCCCCCCCCCTTCAACAAAAGAAGACTCCTACTCAAAGATTTTACCTTTTTCCACTAAAGAGGATTTTTTTACCCATCCTGACGACCATATTTCCAACTTAGGAGCAAAATAATACAAATTACAATATAGGCCCACCACACTCACACCCCTGCACCATACACCCACATACCAAAAACCCAGGATAATACCAACATCCGACACCAGACCCTCCCCCAGGTAAGTATTCCCCCCTCCCCCCAGGTAAGTCTCTCCCCTACTGGAGTGGTCCCATCATCTTCGGAGGACAAACATCACTGGAAACAGCCAAAAAAGTTTTTCTGGACCCGTACCTCCCATTCCCCAAGTGGACGTTAACTGGACAACACGGCCAAATCTACTATATACCCAGGATCCCAAATGGACGAAAACGCGATGGAAGCTATACTCCGCTAAAAAGCACCAACTAAAGACGACAAGTTTAGCAACACTTCCCAGCTGGCCAAACTGAAACTACCCCCCAGAAACACTACCTAACACTACCCCTTAACAAAGAAACTAGGTTATAAGTTCCCCACACACCTGAAAATGACCAGAGTTCACGATCTTCACCTCAACTCTACATCGCTCCTTCGGCACTCTTACGCAAACTCCAAAAAGACGGAAAAAGATGTCCACCACTTTTGAAAGCCTACAGACAGACCTATGGGTCACCTAGAAACTCCACTATAGTCTCATCCGAATCCCACAGATGTCCACCCTACCCTCAACTCCTCCTGAAACTACAGAACCTCTTCTTGGGTTCCTTCTAGGCCCAAACCCTCAACAAGAGCAGACCGCACCCGAAGCTAACACACAAGTCAATGGAGACACAGAGGTCAAACACTACTTTCTCAGAGGAGGATCTAATATACTTCTACTCATCACAGAAACTCCACGTTTTGCTCATCCTGACCCTTAAGACTTCTAGTCTTACCTAAAATCAACCTCACACCTCTGGGACCCCCACGTCCTATACAGCACCCCAAAAGCAAAGTTCCATCCTTCGCATTGGTTTCTATGACAAAGGCTCCCCTACACCTTACAGACGAACAGACGCCTCACTCAAACAAAGGGAAGATCTCATTGGACCAAACTCCAACAGGCCTTCACGTGCACACCGCATGCACACCTTGTGCCATCTCATGATTGGACCCTGGCCTAAACCACACCCCCAGTTTTTCACATAAAAAGAGGAGCACCCCTCAGTCTCAGCATCATTAGGGTCCACGGATCCCCAAAGAGCCTTCTACTGGATACAAGACTCAAGCTGGAAACCTGCAGAAGACCTCCTCTCCTCCTCTCCTCCACTGACCTACTGGATACAGACCCCAGCCCGGACTCTACCAAGACGAACCTCTCCCCCACAGATCTACTGGATAAAGACCCAAGCCTGCACTCTACCCAGACCACCTCTCCCCTCAAGGATCTACCGGACCCCAACTATATACCAACCCCTAAAGGGACACCTCACTGGGACCCAGACACCAGCTGATATTCTACACTCCCCACAAGCATCTCACCTGAACGACCGGACTCCTACGACTCGCCTTCCCCCCCCAAAAAAGATACCTCATCAGGACCCAAACACCAGCTGATACTCCCACAGACCTTCATAGACCTTCCAGACCACCGAGACTCTACCACTCACATACACCCACACACACCCTATTTTTTCCGGTCCATAATACGGCTTTTTTACCGCATTACGACCCAGTGCTCCTTTTTGCACTTTTTTTCCTCTCTGCCACCTGATGAAGCCGAGCAAGGCAGAAACGCGTCGTGGCTGGGTTTCCCCTAGATCTGTTGTGTAGCTGTAAAGAGGACAGGTCCCACACAGACTTCGGGGGTAACTCTTTTTGGCTACTCAATTTTCTTTGTACTTTTCTCTTCCCTTACTTTTAGTTTTCACATAGGTACACACCACACATGGCTGATCTACGGGACAACGCAGACTCTGGGGACTGCGAGGACTATTCAGACCCCCCACTCTACATCTAGACTAGCCCCACAATCGCGACGGGTCTTAATGATCTATACGGACTCTCGGAACAAATCCGCAAGATACGCACCAAGGGACCGGACGAAAACAGCTCCGACCGGCAGCCTGGGCTCATTATGGAAACGCCACATAATGAACATTTCTCCAAAGCTTCTACACAGCGGGGGAAACATCCCACACCAATGGACCTTCTCTCCCACCAGACAGCACCCCTCCACGGTCTCCATAGGACCAAAACCACCGGAGGACTACACCCCTACACCATTACATCAGGGGCACAAAGACACATCTCCTGATGCCATCCCCACCAGACCACCCCACTCTACATCCTACCTCATACCACCCCACTCCAGGACCTCCAGAAGATCCACCTCAGACCTTCCACCCAGAACCCCACCCCCCCCTCTGGAACTCCTACTCCCCCCTCCTACGGAACACCACCACCCCACAGCACCCCCAAGACTAACAAGCTGGCACTCTACGTCCCGGACCCAACCAGCAGACCAAAAGGGGCTCATCTACCCCACCCCAACCCACACCTTCAACCACATGGCTCCACAGGACCGGACCTCCTACACGCAGCACTACTCCTAAGGGGACAGGTAGCCCAGCAGATGAGAAAACCCCTAGGGACACCACCCCTAACCACCAGGTTAACCTGGTCTCACCAACCAACAACAAAGCGGAGGAACACCACACCACTGGGGCCCCACCTATCCCCCCCAACGCCTACTCTACAGCACGGTCACTCCCCAAGCTGATTAGAGCCAGACACCACATGGAGATGATCAGCTTTTACCTCTCGGACAACCAGCTACCTCCGGGCTACCTCCACCAGACCAGAACGCTTACGGCTACCTTCACACCATCAGGAGCATCTGACACCACCCTAGCGGCTCTCGCTACAGCATCTTCACTTTGGATCCAAACCAGCCACCAGATCCTAGAACAGCACTACAGGGAGGAACTATCCCACAAATACACCATACTCTACAACACTTCATCCTGCCCTGACTGGCAGGAAGCCTGGTATTTAGGGGTTACATGGGCCCAGAAACTCCTCAGCGAACCACTCCGGGACTACTTGTTACAGGACATCAGGGACTCACTCCCCAAATTCTACGGGAATTGGCCTACGAGAGACTACAGCCCATTCCAACTACCACTCACCCACTGCCAACCTTACAGTGAGGACGAGGGGGATACCACCCTACAGAGGGCACACACCAGCAGACCCTCTCCTTCTCCACGGACCCACGGACACCCCACATCGGGACGATACCCTCTGAAGGAAGATTCCACTTCCCCTCTCCCGGAATCATCTAACACCACCACTCCAGAGACAAATATTTCCCCTATCCAACAGAGAACTACCAGGACACCTCCCACAACAAGCCACTCACCTCTACCATACCAGGGTACCCAGAGACCTATCCATACCCTGACCAGGGTGGGTCCCTTCCGGTTAAAACAAAACCTGCTGAACCACCCCGAAATCCTAGCCCAAACAGGACTACAAGGGACCAGGCACAGGCAGCGAGTGCCCAGGTGGCTTCTGATCCTTCCGTGCCATCCCACACCCAAACCAGGGAGGAACGGCATGCTAAGCCACAGGAACGGAAGATTACCAAGCCACGAAAACGCCTGGCCAACGAATCACTACTCGGGGACCAGCACAATCCTCCACTCCAATCAAAGGGCATCAAAAAAATCATCAACGATTGGGCAGCTACGGACCACAACCTCCCCACCTTACTAAACACTACACCAGGAGACACCCACACCCGGGACCAAACAAAGGAAACCACCGGATCCTACCCATCATTACAACCTACAACTCACCCGGCCTCCGAATGACTACTATCATCCAGCAAAGACTCCAGCACAAACAACTACTCCCTCTCCACACACCCATCCTGGCCTTCAAACGGAACAATAATCTCAAGGACTCCCTGGTCAGCAGCCACCTCACATTATAAACCAGAGGGACGAATTACTACTCCCGGGAACCTCCAGGCCCTATACCACCACCACGACTGGACCATTACTGAGGCCTTCAGTACAACGGAGGAACGACTGGACAGACACTGCACCTGCACCTTACACACCCCACATCCCATACAACAGATAGGGGGTCATTAAGACCACAAAAAACAGATCTTCAAATAGCACCATAGAGTTACCATGCCCATGGACTCTCAAGAAATACTTTCCTTTTTATTTAAAAAAAAAAAAAAAAATTAAAAAAAAAAAAAATAAATAAATAAAAAAAATAAAAAAAAATAAAAAAAAAAATATATATATATATATAACTATATATTTATATATAAGTATATCTTTTTTTCCCCGCTTTCTTGAACTCAGGGTTACCATGACCATGGACCCTTTGATGCAAAGAAACTATAAAATAGAAATCTAAATATCTTTATGTTATTTACCAAGAACCCTCACCATCTCACCATCCTTCCAACTCTACCTCACTGAAGATACCCACCAGCACCCCCAACGGACGAGAACCTTTTTTCTCCAACTACTCTGGGGGCACGGCTTTGTCGACTCCCCCGCAGCGAGCAGACCCTAAGCAAACTAGGCCCGACCATACACCAAGCAAGAAGACCGGAGGAAATGGTAGCGACCGGACTCCTTCGGGACCCCTCTGGGGCCTGTTGGCAGACCTATCGGCTCAACCCTCCCAAGCCCCCTTACACACGGGAGACTCACGTAACGCGCTGGACCACTATCTACCCCAGATTAGATCTGGATTGGCAGTAGGTTCAGTAGCGCGTGTTTGGTCCTAGCGGGTTGGGATACCCAAAAGAGGGGCTTTTGGGTTATGCGCTGCGGCTGGAGGATCGCGTCTGCCGAATAACCCCTGGGGTGCCCAGATAATGTCTGGCGAGGTATCGGACCCCACAGAGGAAATTCCTACTGGGGACCCCCTACCCCGCCGCACTTAGCCTGGACAACCGAACCATTTTTTTACCTGGACTACGTACCAGTTCACTGTCTAGGGATGATATACCTCTGGAAACGTTACGATCCTGGAAGGGAGTAATTCCACTGGTCACTATTACCCAAAAACTCTGAATTACCTACAACTGAGATGGTGTGGATGGAAGCACCCAATTAACTTCTACTACTGCCGGACATTTCATACGTAAGCCAGAGAAGGTTTGCCGGCTTCTAAACCCTCCATACACCGACCGTAACACAGGACGTGACTCCAGGGGCGGATGCATGACAACCGTATAGAGGGCTCGCCTTCTGGGTGTCTGTCTGCTCAAACCACTGGCGGTTATAGACTGACCACTTGACAGGGACACATGGCAACCGACTGAGGTCCGGACCTGCACAAGGTACGCAACTCGATGGTTTTGCCTGATCCTACGCCGAGTATACCCATACAGACCAGCTGGATTCGACTAGACATGGGTTGATTGGGAATTAGGATCCTGGAAGGGAATAACTCCCAATCATACACATGATTGAAAACATCCAGGACCAAAGACTGACGAACACTGAAGTGAATACATAGACAACATGGAGCTAAAAAAGAAGGATCCGAAAGAGAGTAAAACTCCTAGGTTGCACTATGCTTTCCACTTCCGTCGACACAGCGGACCCGGACATCATGACCATACTACTCGACATGGACACATGGCAACCAACCGAGAACCGGACCTGCATAAGGTACGCAACTCAAGGGCTTTGCCTGATCCTAAGTTGAGTTGACAGACCTACCTAAACTTAACCTCTTCTATACCTTACCCTAACCCTAACCCTAACCTTAACCATCCCAAAACCCATACCTAAACTTAACCCTAACCTTAACCCTTCTTTCAAAAAAACCATATCTTACCCTAACCCCAAACCCTAACCTTAACCATTCTAAAACCTTACCTAACCCTAACCCTACAGACAGACAGTCCTTTAACCCAACCAACGGGTTAATCTACAAGTGGGCTACCATGGGGCCTACGACTTTGGCCGGCCGCGCCCGTACCCTCCGACCCGCGCGTATATGATGTGGAGTGCAACCCCTCCCTTCCCCCCTCCGGTTTCCACGTGTCAGAGATGGAAGTGGATCAACCGACTCAAAACTAGAAACCAAACACTTGGCGAGTCACCGCTGCGTTGCCGGATGTAGGGTATGGACGCAGCAAGCCAAGGAAATTTTATCCCTTACACGGACTGGGATCCTCCCCAATCCGGCCTTTTACAAGGGTTTTTTTTCCTCAACCCTTGTACCCTCTGGATTGGTTTGATGGTGAACAGGTTCAAAATTATCATTAGATTATATACCAACTAAAATAACCCTACTCTACTCCTGACCCCTGGATGCACACCACCTTTTTTTACAACCCAAAAGCATTTTTTATTGATGAACACTACACCCCCCACCCCTTTTTTTCTCAACAAGAAGAATTTCCCCCCCCAACCCCCCCCCCCCCCCCCCCTTCAACAAAAGAAGACCCCTACTCAAAGATTCTACCTTTCTCTACTAAAGAAGATTTCTCTCAAAGACCACCCCCCCCCCTTTTTTTCAACAAGAAGAATTCCCCCCCCCCCCCTTCAACAAAAGAAGACCCCTACTCAAAGATTCTACCTTTTTCTACCAAAGAGGATTTTTTTCAAAGACCCCCCCCCCCCTTCTTTTTCAACAAGAAGAATCCCCCCCCCCCCCCCCCCCTTCAACAAAAGAAGACTCCTACTCAAAGATTTTACCTTTTTCCACTAAAGAGGATTTTTTTACCCATCCTGACGACCATATTTCCAACTTAGGAGCAAAATAATACAAATTACAATATAGGCCCACCACACTCACACCCCTGCACCATACACCCACATACCAAAAACCCAGGATAATACCAACATCCGACACCAGACCCTCCCCCAGGTAAGTATTCCCCCCTCCCCCCAGGTAAGTCTCTCCCCTACTGGAGTGGTCCCATCATCTTCGGAGGACAAACATCACTGGAAACAGCCAAAAAAGTTTTTCTGGACCCGTACCTCCCATTCCCCAAGTGGACGTTAACTGGACAACACGGCCAAATCTACTATATACCCAGGATCCCAAATGGACGAAAACGCGATGGAAGCTATACTCCGCTAAAAAGCACCAACTAAAGACGACAAGTTTAGCAACACTTCCCAGCTGGCCAAACTGAAACTACCCCCCAGAAACACTACCTAACACTACCCCTTAACAAAGAAACTAGGTTATAAGTTCCCCACACACCTGAAAATGACCAGAGTTCACGATCTTCACCTCAACTCTACATCGCTCCTTCGGCACTCTTACGCAAACTCCAAAAAGACGGAAAAAGATGTCCACCACTTTTGAAAGCCTACAGACAGACCTATGGGTCACCTAGAAACTCCACTATAGTCTCATCCGAATCCCACAGATGTCCACCCTACCCTCAACTCCTCCTGAAACTACAGAACCTCTTCTTGGGTTCCTTCTAGGCCCAAACCCTCAACAAGAGCAGACCGCACCCGAAGCTAACACACAAGTCAATGGAGACACAGAGGTCAAACACTACTTTCTCAGAGGAGGATCTAATATACTTCTACTCATCACAGAAACTCCACGTTTTGCTCATCCTGACCCTTAAGACTTCTAGTCTTACCTAAAATCAACCTCACACCTCTGGGACCCCCACGTCCTATACAGCACCCCAAAAGCAAAGTTCCATCCTTCGCATTGGTTTCTATGACAAAGGCTCCCCTACACCTTACAGACGAACAGACGCCTCACTCAAACAAAGGGAAGATCTCATTGGACCAAACTCCAACAGGCCTTCACGTGCACACCGCATGCACACCTTGTGCCATCTCATGATTGGACCCTGGCCTAAACCACACCCCCAGTTTTTCACATAAAAAGAGGAGCACCCCTCAGTCTCAGCATCATTAGGGTCCACGGATCCCCAAAGAGCCTTCTACTGGATACAAGACTCAAGCTGGAAACCTGCAGAAGACCTCCTCTCCTCCTCTCCTCCACTGACCTACTGGATACAGACCCCAGCCCGGACTCTACCAAGACGAACCTCTCCCCCACAGATCTACTGGATAAAGACCCAAGCCTGCACTCTACCCAGACCACCTCTCCCCTCAAGGATCTACCGGACCCCAACTATATACCAACCCCTAAAGGGACACCTCACTGGGACCCAGACACCAGCTGATATTCTACACTCCCCACAAGCATCTCACCTGAACGACCGGACTCCTACGACTCGCCTTCCCCCCCCAAAAAAGATACCTCATCAGGACCCAAACACCAGCTGATACTCCCACAGACCTTCATAGACCTTCCAGACCACCGAGACTCTACCACTCACATACACCCACACACACCCTATTTTTTCCGGTCCATAATACGGCTTTTTTACCGCATTACGACCCAGTGCTCCTTTTTGCACTTTTTTTCCTCTCTGCCACCTGATGAAGCCGAGCAAGGCAGAAACGCGTCGTGGCTGGGTTTCCCCTAGATCTGTTGTGTAGCTGTAAAGAGGACAGGTCCCACACAGACTTCGGGGGTAACTCTTTTTGGCTACTCAATTTTCTTTGTACTTTTCTCTTCCCTTACTTTTAGTTTTCACATAGGTACACACCACACATGGCTGATCTACGGGACAACGCAGACTCTGGGGACTGCGAGGACTATTCAGACCCCCCACTCTACATCTAGACTAGCCCCACAATCGCGACGGGTCTTAATGATCTATACGGACTCTCGGAACAAATCCGCAAGATACGCACCAAGGGACCGGACGAAAACAGCTCCGACCGGCAGCCTGGGCTCATTATGGAAACGCCACATAATGAACATTTCTCCAAAGCTTCTACACAGCGGGGGAAACATCCCACACCAATGGACCTTCTCTCCCACCAGACAGCACCCCTCCACGGTCTCCATAGGACCAAAACCACCGGAGGACTACACCCCTACACCATTACATCAGGGGCACAAAGACACATCTCCTGATGCCATCCCCACCAGACCACCCCACTCTACATCCTACCTCATACCACCCCACTCCAGGACCTCCAGAAGATCCACCTCAGACCTTCCACCCAGAACCCCACCCCCCCCTCTGGAACTCCTACTCCCCCCTCCTACGGAACACCACCACCCCACAGCACCCCCAAGACTAACAAGCTGGCACTCTACGTCCCGGACCCAACCAGCAGACCAAAAGGGGCTCATCTACCCCACCCCAACCCACACCTTCAACCACATGGCTCCACAGGACCGGACCTCCTACACGCAGCACTACTCCTAAGGGGACAGGTAGCCCAGCAGATGAGAAAACCCCTAGGGACACCACCCCTAACCACCAGGTTAACCTGGTCTCACCAACCAACAACAAAGCGGAGGAACACCACACCACTGGGGCCCCACCTATCCCCCCCAACGCCTACTCTACAGCACGGTCACTCCCCAAGCTGATTAGAGCCAGACACCACATGGAGATGATCAGCTTTTACCTCTCGGACAACCAGCTACCTCCGGGCTACCTCCACCAGACCAGAACGCTTACGGCTACCTTCACACCATCAGGAGCATCTGACACCACCCTAGCGGCTCTCGCTACAGCATCTTCACTTTGGATCCAAACCAGCCACCAGATCCTAGAACAGCACTACAGGGAGGAACTATCCCACAAATACACCATACTCTACAACACTTCATCCTGCCCTGACTGGCAGGAAGCCTGGTATTTAGGGGTTACATGGGCCCAGAAACTCCTCAGCGAACCACTCCGGGACTACTTGTTACAGGACATCAGGGACTCACTCCCCAAATTCTACGGGAATTGGCCTACGAGAGACTACAGCCCATTCCAACTACCACTCACCCACTGCCAACCTTACAGTGAGGACGAGGGGGATACCACCCTACAGAGGGCACACACCAGCAGACCCTCTCCTTCTCCACGGACCCACGGACACCCCACATCGGGACGATACCCTCTGAAGGAAGATTCCACTTCCCCTCTCCCGGAATCATCTAACACCACCACTCCAGAGACAAATATTTCCCCTATCCAACAGAGAACTACCAGGACACCTCCCACAACAAGCCACTCACCTCTACCATACCAGGGTACCCAGAGACCTATCCATACCCTGACCAGGGTGGGTCCCTTCCGGTTAAAACAAAACCTGCTGAACCACCCCGAAATCCTAGCCCAAACAGGACTACAAGGGACCAGGCACAGGCAGCGAGTGCCCAGGTGGCTTCTGATCCTTCCGTGCCATCCCACACCCAAACCAGGGAGGAACGGCATGCTAAGCCACAGGAACGGAAGATTACCAAGCCACGAAAACGCCTGGCCAACGAATCACTACTCGGGGACCAGCACAATCCTCCACTCCAATCAAAGGGCATCAAAAAAATCATCAACGATTGGGCAGCTACGGACCACAACCTCCCCACCTTACTAAACACTACACCAGGAGACACCCACACCCGGGACCAAACAAAGGAAACCACCGGATCCTACCCATCATTACAACCTACAACTCACCCGGCCTCCGAATGACTACTATCATCCAGCAAAGACTCCAGCACAAACAACTACTCCCTCTCCACACACCCATCCTGGCCTTCAAACGGAACAATAATCTCAAGGACTCCCTGGTCAGCAGCCACCTCACATTATAAACCAGAGGGACGAATTACTACTCCCGGGAACCTCCAGGCCCTATACCACCACCACGACTGGACCATTACTGAGGCCTTCAGTACAACGGAGGAACGACTGGACAGACACTGCACCTGCACCTTACACACCCCACATCCCATACAACAGATAGGGGGTCATTAAGACCACAAAAAACAGATCTTCAAATAGCACCATAGAGTTACCATGCCCATGGACTCTCAAGAAATACTTTCCTTTTTATTTAAAAAAAAAAAAAAAAATTAAAAAAAAAAATAAATAAAAAATAAAAAAAATAAAAAAAAATAAAAAAAAAAAATATATATATATATATAACTATATATTTATATATAAGTATATCTTTTTTTCCCCGCTTTCTTGAACTCAGGGTTACCATGACCATGGACCCTTTGATGCAAAGAAACTATAAAATAGAAATCTAAATATCTTTATGTTATTTACCAAGAACCCTCACCATCTCACCATCCTTCCAACTCTACCTCACTGAAGATACCCACCAGCACCCCCAACGGACGAGAACCTTTTTTCTCCAACTACTCTGGGGGCACGGCTTTGTCGACTCCCCCGCAGCGAGCAGACCCTAAGCAAACTAGGCCCGACCATACACCAAGCAAGAAGACCGGAGGAAATGGTAGCGACCGGACTCCTTCGGGACCCCTCTGGGGCCTGTTGGCAGACCTATCGGCTCAACCCTCCCAAGCCCCCTTACACACGGGAGACTCACGTAACGCGCTGGACCACTATCTACCCCAGATTAGATCTGGATTGGCAGTAGGTTCAGTAGCGCGTGTTTGGTCCTAGCGGGTTGGGATACCCAAAAGAGGGGCTTTTGGGTTATGCGCTGCGGCTGGAGGATCGCGTCTGCCGAATAACCCCTGGGGTGCCCAGATAATGTCTGGCGAGGTATCGGACCCCACAGAGGAAATTCCTACTGGGGACCCCCTACCCCGCCGCACTTAGCCTGGACAACCGAACCATTTTTTTACCTGGACTACGTACCAGTTCACTGTCTAGGGATGATATACCTCTGGAAACGTTACGATCCTGGAAGGGAGTAATTCCACTGGTCACTATTACCCAAAAACTCTGAATTACCTACAACTGAGATGGTGTGGATGGAAGCACCCAATTAACTTCTACTACTGCCGGACATTTCATACGTAAGCCAGAGAAGGTTTGCCGGCTTCTAAACCCTCCATACACCGACCGTAACACAGGACGTGACTCCAGGGGCGGATGCATGACAACCGTATAGAGGGCTCGCCTTCTGGGTGTCTGTCTGCTCAAACCACTGGCGGTTATAGACTGACCACTTGACAGGGACACATGGCAACCGACTGAGGTCCGGACCTGCACAAGGTACGCAACTCGATGGTTTTGCCTGATCCTACGCCGAGTATACCCATACAGACCAGCTGGATTCGACTAGACATGGGTTGATTGGGAATTAGGATCCTGGAAGGGAATAACTCCCAATCATACACATGATTGAAAACATCCAGGACCAAAGACTGACGAACACTGAAGTGAATACATAGACAACATGGAGCTAAAAAAGAAGGATCCGAAAGAGAGTAAAACTCCTAGGTTGCACTATGCTTTCCACTTCCGTCGACACAGCGGACCCGGACATCATGACCATACTACTCGACATGGACACATGGCAACCAACCGAGAACCGGACCTGCATAAGGTACGCAACTCAAGGGCTTTGCCTGATCCTAAGTTGAGTTGACAGACCTACCTAAACTTAACCTCTTCTATACCTTACCCTAACCCTAACCCTAACCTTAACCATCCCAAAACCCATACCTAAACTTAACCCTAACCTTAACCCTTCTTTCAAAAAAACCATATCTTACCCTAACCCCAAACCCTAACCTTAACCATTCTAAAACCTTACCTAACCCTAACCCTACAGACAGACAGTCCTTTAACCCAACCAACGGGTTAATCTACAAGTGGGCTACCATGGGGCCTACGACTTTGGCCGGCCGCGCCCGTACCCTCCGACCCGCGCGTATATGATGTGGAGTGCAACCCCTCCCTTCCCCCCTCCGGTTTCCACGTGTCAGAGATGGAAGTGGATCAACCGACTCAAAACTAGAAACCTAACCCTAACCCTAACCCTAACCCTAACCCTAACCCCTAACCCTAACCCTAACCCTAACCCTAACCCTAACCCTAACCTAACCCTAACCTAACCCTAACCCTAACCCTAACCCTAACCCTAACCCCTAACCCTAACCCTAACCCTAACCCTAACCCTAACCCTAACCCTAACCATCCCAAAACCCATACCTAAACTTAACCCTAACCTTAACCCTTCTTTCAAAAAAACCATATCTTACCCTAACCCCAAACCCTAACCTTAACCATTCTAAAACCTTACCTAACCCTAACCCTACAGACAGACAGTCCTTTAACCCAACCAACGGGTTAATCTACAAGTGGGCTACCATGGGGCCTACGACTTTGGCCGGCCGCGCCCGTACCCTCCGACCCGCGCGTATATGATGTGGAGTGCAACCCCTCCCTTCCCCCCTCCGGTTTCCACGTGTCAGAGATGGAAGTGGATCAACCGACTCAAAACTAGAAACCAAACACTTGGCGAGTCACCGCTGCGTTGCCGGATGTAGGGTATGGACGCAGCAAGCCAAGGAAATTTTATCCCTTACACGGACTGGGATCCTCCCCAATCCGGCCTTTTACAAGGGTTTTTTTTCCTCAACCCTTGTACCCTCTGGATTGGTTTGATGGTGAACAGGTTCAAAATTATCATTAGATTATATACCAACTAAAATAACCCTACTCTACTCCTGACCCCTGGATGCACACCACCTTTTTTTACAACCCAAAAGCATTTTTTATTGATGAACACTACACCCCCCACCCCTTTTTTTCTCAACAAGAAGAATTTCCCCCCCCAACCCCCCCCCCCCCCCCCCCCCTTCAACAAAAGAAGACCCCTACTCAAAGATTCTACCTTTCTCTACTAAAGAAGATTTCTCTCAAAGACCACCCCCCCCCCCTTTTTTTCAACAAGAAGAATTCCCCCCCCCCCCCTTCAACAAAAGAAGACCCCTACTCAAAGATTCTACCTTTTTCTACCAAAGAGGATTTTTTTCAAAGACCCCCCCCCCCCTTCTTTTTCAACAAGAAGAATCCCCCCCCCCCCCCCCCCTTCAACAAAAGAAGACTCCTACTCAAAGATTTTACCTTTTTCCACTAAAGAGGATTTTTTTACCCATCCTGACGACCATATTTCCAACTTAGGAGCAAAATAATACAAATTACAATATAGGCCCACCACACTCACACCCCTGCACCATACACCCACATACCAAAAACCCAGGATAATACCAACATCCGACACCAGACCCTCCCCCAGGTAAGTATTCCCCCCTCCCCCCAGGTAAGTCTCTCCCCTACTGGAGTGGTCCCATCATCTTCGGAGGACAAACATCACTGGAAACAGCCAAAAAAGTTTTTCTGGACCCGTACCTCCCATTCCCCAAGTGGACGTTAACTGGACAACACGGCCAAATCTACTATATACCCAGGATCCCAAATGGACGAAAACGCGATGGAAGCTATACTCCGCTAAAAAGCACCAACTAAAGACGACAAGTTTAGCAACACTTCCCAGCTGGCCAAACTGAAACTACCCCCCAGAAACACTACCTAACACTACCCCTTAACAAAGAAACTAGGTTATAAGTTCCCCACACACCTGAAAATGACCAGAGTTCACGATCTTCACCTCAACTCTACATCGCTCCTTCGGCACTCTTACGCAAACTCCAAAAAGACGGAAAAAGATGTCCACCACTTTTGAAAGCCTACAGACAGACCTATGGGTCACCTAGAAACTCCACTATAGTCTCATCCGAATCCCACAGATGTCCACCCTACCCTCAACTCCTCCTGAAACTACAGAACCTCTTCTTGGGTTCCTTCTAGGCCCAAACCCTCAACAAGAGCAGACCGCACCCGAAGCTAACACACAAGTCAATGGAGACACAGAGGTCAAACACTACTTTCTCAGAGGAGGATCTAATATACTTCTACTCATCACAGAAACTCCACGTTTTGCTCATCCTGACCCTTAAGACTTCTAGTCTTACCTAAAATCAACCTCACACCTCTGGGACCCCCACGTCCTATACAGCACCCCAAAAGCAAAGTTCCATCCTTCGCATTGGTTTCTATGACAAAGGCTCCCCTACACCTTACAGACGAACAGACGCCTCACTCAAACAAAGGGAAGATCTCATTGGACCAAACTCCAACAGGCCTTCACGTGCACACCGCATGCACACCTTGTGCCATCTCATGATTGGACCCTGGCCTAAACCACACCCCCAGTTTTTCACATAAAAAGAGGAGCACCCCTCAGTCTCAGCATCATTAGGGTCCACGGATCCCCAAAGAGCCTTCTACTGGATACAAGACTCAAGCTGGAAACCTGCAGAAGACCTCCTCTCCTCCTCTCCTCCACTGACCTACTGGATACAGACCCCAGCCCGGACTCTACCAAGACGAACCTCTCCCCCACAGATCTACTGGATAAAGACCCAAGCCTGCACTCTACCCAGACCACCTCTCCCCTCAAGGATCTACCGGACCCCAACTATATACCAACCCCTAAAGGGACACCTCACTGGGACCCAGACACCAGCTGATATTCTACACTCCCCACAAGCATCTCACCTGAACGACCGGACTCCTACGACTCGCCTTCCCCCCCCAAAAAAGATACCTCATCAGGACCCAAACACCAGCTGATACTCCCACAGACCTTCATAGACCTTCCAGACCACCGAGACTCTACCACTCACATACACCCACACACACCCTATTTTTTCCGGTCCATAATACGGCTTTTTTACCGCATTACGACCCAGTGCTCCTTTTTGCACTTTTTTTCCTCTCTGCCACCTGATGAAGCCGAGCAAGGCAGAAACGCGTCGTGGCTGGGTTTCCCCTAGATCTGTTGTGTAGCTGTAAAGAGGACAGGTCCCACACAGACTTCGGGGGTAACTCTTTTTGGCTACTCAATTTTCTTTGTACTTTTCTCTTCCCTTACTTTTAGTTTTCACATAGGTACACACCACACATGGCTGATCTACGGGACAACGCAGACTCTGGGGACTGCGAGGACTATTCAGACCCCCCACTCTACATCTAGACTAGCCCCACAATCGCGACGGGTCTTAATGATCTATACGGACTCTCGGAACAAATCCGCAAGATACGCACCAAGGGACCGGACGAAAACAGCTCCGACCGGCAGCCTGGGCTCATTATGGAAACGCCACATAATGAACATTTCTCCAAAGCTTCTACACAGCGGGGGAAACATCCCACACCAATGGACCTTCTCTCCCACCAGACAGCACCCCTCCACGGTCTCCATAGGACCAAAACCACCGGAGGACTACACCCCTACACCATTACATCAGGGGCACAAAGACACATCTCCTGATGCCATCCCCACCAGACCACCCCACTCTACATCCTACCTCATACCACCCCACTCCAGGACCTCCAGAAGATCCACCTCAGACCTTCCACCCAGAACCCCACCCCCCCCTCTGGAACTCCTACTCCCCCCTCCTACGGAACACCACCACCCCACAGCACCCCCAAGACTAACAAGCTGGCACTCTACGTCCCGGACCCAACCAGCAGACCAAAAGGGGCTCATCTACCCCACCCCAACCCACACCTTCAACCACATGGCTCCACAGGACCGGACCTCCTACACGCAGCACTACTCCTAAGGGGACAGGTAGCCCAGCAGATGAGAAAACCCCTAGGGACACCACCCCTAACCACCAGGTTAACCTGGTCTCACCAACCAACAACAAAGCGGAGGAACACCACACCACTGGGGCCCCACCTATCCCCCCCAACGCCTACTCTACAGCACGGTCACTCCCCAAGCTGATTAGAGCCAGACACCACATGGAGATGATCAGCTTTTACCTCTCGGACAACCAGCTACCTCCGGGCTACCTCCACCAGACCAGAACGCTTACGGCTACCTTCACACCATCAGGAGCATCTGACACCACCCTAGCGGCTCTCGCTACAGCATCTTCACTTTGGATCCAAACCAGCCACCAGATCCTAGAACAGCACTACAGGGAGGAACTATCCCACAAATACACCATACTCTACAACACTTCATCCTGCCCTGACTGGCAGGAAGCCTGGTATTTAGGGGTTACATGGGCCCAGAAACTCCTCAGCGAACCACTCCGGGACTACTTGTTACAGGACATCAGGGACTCACTCCCCAAATTCTACGGGAATTGGCCTACGAGAGACTACAGCCCATTCCAACTACCACTCACCCACTGCCAACCTTACAGTGAGGACGAGGGGGATACCACCCTACAGAGGGCACACACCAGCAGACCCTCTCCTTCTCCACGGACCCACGGACACCCCACATCGGGACGATACCCTCTGAAGGAAGATTCCACTTCCCCTCTCCCGGAATCATCTAACACCACCACTCCAGAGACAAATATTTCCCCTATCCAACAGAGAACTACCAGGACACCTCCCACAACAAGCCACTCACCTCTACCATACCAGGGTACCCAGAGACCTATCCATACCCTGACCAGGGTGGGTCCCTTCCGGTTAAAACAAAACCTGCTGAACCACCCCGAAATCCTAGCCCAAACAGGACTACAAGGGACCAGGCACAGGCAGCGAGTGCCCAGGTGGCTTCTGATCCTTCCGTGCCATCCCACACCCAAACCAGGGAGGAACGGCATGCTAAGCCACAGGAACGGAAGATTACCAAGCCACGAAAACGCCTGGCCAACGAATCACTACTCGGGGACCAGCACAATCCTCCACTCCAATCAAAGGGCATCAAAAAAATCATCAACGATTGGGCAGCTACGGACCACAACCTCCCCACCTTACTAAACACTACACCAGGAGACACCCACACCCGGGACCAAACAAAGGAAACCACCGGATCCTACCCATCATTACAACCTACAACTCACCCGGCCTCCGAATGACTACTATCATCCAGCAAAGACTCCAGCACAAACAACTACTCCCTCTCCACACACCCATCCTGGCCTTCAAACGGAACAATAATCTCAAGGACTCCCTGGTCAGCAGCCACCTCACATTATAAACCAGAGGGACGAATTACTACTCCCGGGAACCTCCAGGCCCTATACCACCACCACGACTGGACCATTACTGAGGCCTTCAGTACAACGGAGGAACGACTGGACAGACACTGCACCTGCACCTTACACACCCCACATCCCATACAACAGATAGGGGGTCATTAAGACCACAAAAAACAGATCTTCAAATAGCACCATAGAGTTACCATGCCCATGGACTCTCAAGAAATACTTTCCTTTTTATTTAAAAAAAAAAAAAAAAATTTAAAAAAAAAAAATAATAAAAAATAAAAAAAATAAAAAAAAATAAAAATAAAAAAAATATATATATATATATAACTATATATTTATATATAAGTATATCTTTTTTTCCCCGCTTTCTTGAACTCAGGGTTACCATGACCATGGACCCTTTGATGCAAAGAAACTATAAAATAGAAATCTAAATATCTTTATGTTATTTACCAAGAACCCTCACCATCTCACCATCCTTCCAACTCTACCTCACTGAAGATACCCACCAGCACCCCCAACGGACGAGAACCTTTTTTCTCCAACTACTCTGGGGGCACGGCTTTGTCGACTCCCCCGCAGCGAGCAGACCCTAAGCAAACTAGGCCCGACCATACACCAAGCAAGAAGACCGGAGGAAATGGTAGCGACCGGACTCCTTCGGGACCCCTCTGGGGCCTGTTGGCAGACCTATCGGCTCAACCCTCCCAAGCCCCCTTACACACGGGAGACTCACGTAACGCGCTGGACCACTATCTACCCCAGATTAGATCTGGATTGGCAGTAGGTTCAGTAGCGCGTGTTTGGTCCTAGCGGGTTGGGATACCCAAAAGAGGGGCTTTTGGGTTATGCGCTGCGGCTGGAGGATCGCGTCTGCCGAATAACCCCTGGGGTGCCCAGATAATGTCTGGCGAGGTATCGGACCCCACAGAGGAAATTCCTACTGGGGACCCCCTACCCCGCCGCACTTAGCCTGGACAACCGAACCATTTTTTTACCTGGACTACGTACCAGTTCACTGTCTAGGGATGATATACCTCTGGAAACGTTACGATCCTGGAAGGGAGTAATTCCACTGGTCACTATTACCCAAAAACTCTGAATTACCTACAACTGAGATGGTGTGGATGGAAGCACCCAATTAACTTCTACTACTGCCGGACATTTCATACGTAAGCCAGAGAAGGTTTGCCGGCTTCTAAACCCTCCATACACCGACCGTAACACAGGACGTGACTCCAGGGGCGGATGCATGACAACCGTATAGAGGGCTCGCCTTCTGGGTGTCTGTCTGCTCAAACCACTGGCGGTTATAGACTGACCACTTGACAGGGACACATGGCAACCGACTGAGGTCCGGACCTGCACAAGGTACGCAACTCGATGGTTTTGCCTGATCCTACGCCGAGTATACCCATACAGACCAGCTGGATTCGACTAGACATGGGTTGATTGGGAATTAGGATCCTGGAAGGGAATAACTCCCAATCATACACATGATTGAAAACATCCAGGACCAAAGACTGACGAACACTGAAGTGAATACATAGACAACATGGAGCTAAAAAAGAAGGATCCGAAAGAGAGTAAAACTCCTAGGTTGCACTATGCTTTCCACTTCCGTCGACACAGCGGACCCGGACATCATGACCATACTACTCGACATGGACACATGGCAACCAACCGAGAACCGGACCTGCATAAGGTACGCAACTCAAGGGCTTTGCCTGATCCTAAGTTGAGTTGACAGACCTACCTAAACTTAACCTCTTCTATACCTTACCCTAACCCTAACCCTAACCTTAACCATCCCAAAACCCATACCTAAACTTAACCCTAACCTTAACCCTTCTTTCAAAAAAACCATATCTTACCCTAACCCCAAACCCTAACCTTAACCATTCTAAAACCTTACCTAACCCTAACCCTACAGACAGACAGTCCTTTAACCCAACCAACGGGTTAATCTACAAGTGGGCTACCATGGGGCCTACGACTTTGGCCGGCCGCGCCCGTACCCTCCGACCCGCGCGTATATGATGTGGAGTGCAACCCCTCCCTTCCCCCCTCCGGTTTCCACGTGTCAGAGATGGAAGTGGATCAACCGACTCAAAACTAGAAACCAAACACTTGGCGAGTCACCGCTGCGTTGCCGGATGTAGGGTATGGACGCAGCAAGCCAAGGAAATTTTATCCCTTACACGGACTGGGATCCTCCCCAATCCGGCCTTTTACAAGGGTTTTTTTTCCTCAACCCTTGTACCCTCTGGATTGGTTTGATGGTGAACAGGTTCAAAATTATCATTAGATTATATACCAACTAAAATAACCCTACTCTACTCCTGACCCCTGGATGCACACCACCTTTTTTTACAACCCAAAAGCATTTTTTATTGATGAACACTACACCCCCCACCCCTTTTTTTCTCAACAAGAAGAATTTCCCCCCCCAACCCCCCCCCCCCCCCCCCCCCCTTCAACAAAAGAAGACCCCTACTCAAAGATTCTACCTTTCTCTACTAAAGAAGATTTCTCTCAAAGACCACCCCCCCCCCCTTTTTTTCAACAAGAAGAATTCCCCCCCCCCCCCTTCAACAAAAGAAGACCCCTACTCAAAGATTCTACCTTTTTCTACCAAAGAGGATTTTTTTCAAAGACCCCCCCCCCCCTTCTTTTTCAACAAGAAGAATCCCCCCCCCCCCCCCCCCCTTCAACAAAAGAAGACTCCTACTCAAAGATTTTACCTTTTTCCACTAAAGAGGATTTTTTTACCCATCCTGACGACCATATTTCCAACTTAGGAGCAAAATAATACAAATTACAATATAGGCCCACCACACTCACACCCCTGCACCATACACCCACATACCAAAAACCCAGGATAATACCAACATCCGACACCAGACCCTCCCCCAGGTAAGTATTCCCCCCTCCCCCCAGGTAAGTCTCTCCCCTACTGGAGTGGTCCCATCATCTTCGGAGGACAAACATCACTGGAAACAGCCAAAAAAGTTTTTCTGGACCCGTACCTCCCATTCCCCAAGTGGACGTTAACTGGACAACACGGCCAAATCTACTATATACCCAGGATCCCAAATGGACGAAAACGCGATGGAAGCTATACTCCGCTAAAAAGCACCAACTAAAGACGACAAGTTTAGCAACACTTCCCAGCTGGCCAAACTGAAACTACCCCCCAGAAACACTACCTAACACTACCCCTTAACAAAGAAACTAGGTTATAAGTTCCCCACACACCTGAAAATGACCAGAGTTCACGATCTTCACCTCAACTCTACATCGCTCCTTCGGCACTCTTACGCAAACTCCAAAAAGACGGAAAAAGATGTCCACCACTTTTGAAAGCCTACAGACAGACCTATGGGTCACCTAGAAACTCCACTATAGTCTCATCCGAATCCCACAGATGTCCACCCTACCCTCAACTCCTCCTGAAACTACAGAACCTCTTCTTGGGTTCCTTCTAGGCCCAAACCCTCAACAAGAGCAGACCGCACCCGAAGCTAACACACAAGTCAATGGAGACACAGAGGTCAAACACTACTTTCTCAGAGGAGGATCTAATATACTTCTACTCATCACAGAAACTCCACGTTTTGCTCATCCTGACCCTTAAGACTTCTAGTCTTACCTAAAATCAACCTCACACCTCTGGGACCCCCACGTCCTATACAGCACCCCAAAAGCAAAGTTCCATCCTTCGCATTGGTTTCTATGACAAAGGCTCCCCTACACCTTACAGACGAACAGACGCCTCACTCAAACAAAGGGAAGATCTCATTGGACCAAACTCCAACAGGCCTTCACGTGCACACCGCATGCACACCTTGTGCCATCTCATGATTGGACCCTGGCCTAAACCACACCCCCAGTTTTTCACATAAAAAGAGGAGCACCCCTCAGTCTCAGCATCATTAGGGTCCACGGATCCCCAAAGAGCCTTCTACTGGATACAAGACTCAAGCTGGAAACCTGCAGAAGACCTCCTCTCCTCCTCTCCTCCACTGACCTACTGGATACAGACCCCAGCCCGGACTCTACCAAGACGAACCTCTCCCCCACAGATCTACTGGATAAAGACCCAAGCCTGCACTCTACCCAGACCACCTCTCCCCTCAAGGATCTACCGGACCCCAACTATATACCAACCCCTAAAGGGACACCTCACTGGGACCCAGACACCAGCTGATATTCTACACTCCCCACAAGCATCTCACCTGAACGACCGGACTCCTACGACTCGCCTTCCCCCCCCAAAAAAGATACCTCATCAGGACCCAAACACCAGCTGATACTCCCACAGACCTTCATAGACCTTCCAGACCACCGAGACTCTACCACTCACATACACCCACACACACCCTATTTTTTCCGGTCCATAATACGGCTTTTTTACCGCATTACGACCCAGTGCTCCTTTTTGCACTTTTTTTCCTCTCTGCCACCTGATGAAGCCGAGCAAGGCAGAAACGCGTCGTGGCTGGGTTTCCCCTAGATCTGTTGTGTAGCTGTAAAGAGGACAGGTCCCACACAGACTTCGGGGGTAACTCTTTTTGGCTACTCAATTTTCTTTGTACTTTTCTCTTCCCTTACTTTTAGTTTTCACATAGGTACACACCACACATGGCTGATCTACGGGACAACGCAGACTCTGGGGACTGCGAGGACTATTCAGACCCCCCACTCTACATCTAGACTAGCCCCACAATCGCGACGGGTCTTAATGATCTATACGGACTCTCGGAACAAATCCGCAAGATACGCACCAAGGGACCGGACGAAAACAGCTCCGACCGGCAGCCTGGGCTCATTATGGAAACGCCACATAATGAACATTTCTCCAAAGCTTCTACACAGCGGGGGAAACATCCCACACCAATGGACCTTCTCTCCCACCAGACAGCACCCCTCCACGGTCTCCATAGGACCAAAACCACCGGAGGACTACACCCCTACACCATTACATCAGGGGCACAAAGACACATCTCCTGATGCCATCCCCACCAGACCACCCCACTCTACATCCTACCTCATACCACCCCACTCCAGGACCTCCAGAAGATCCACCTCAGACCTTCCACCCAGAACCCCACCCCCCCCTCTGGAACTCCTACTCCCCCCTCCTACGGAACACCACCACCCCACAGCACCCCCAAGACTAACAAGCTGGCACTCTACGTCCCGGACCCAACCAGCAGACCAAAAGGGGCTCATCTACCCCACCCCAACCCACACCTTCAACCACATGGCTCCACAGGACCGGACCTCCTACACGCAGCACTACTCCTAAGGGGACAGGTAGCCCAGCAGATGAGAAAACCCCTAGGGACACCACCCCTAACCACCAGGTTAACCTGGTCTCACCAACCAACAACAAAGCGGAGGAACACCACACCACTGGGGCCCCACCTATCCCCCCCAACGCCTACTCTACAGCACGGTCACTCCCCAAGCTGATTAGAGCCAGACACCACATGGAGATGATCAGCTTTTACCTCTCGGACAACCAGCTACCTCCGGGCTACCTCCACCAGACCAGAACGCTTACGGCTACCTTCACACCATCAGGAGCATCTGACACCACCCTAGCGGCTCTCGCTACAGCATCTTCACTTTGGATCCAAACCAGCCACCAGATCCTAGAACAGCACTACAGGGAGGAACTATCCCACAAATACACCATACTCTACAACACTTCATCCTGCCCTGACTGGCAGGAAGCCTGGTATTTAGGGGTTACATGGGCCCAGAAACTCCTCAGCGAACCACTCCGGGACTACTTGTTACAGGACATCAGGGACTCACTCCCCAAATTCTACGGGAATTGGCCTACGAGAGACTACAGCCCATTCCAACTACCACTCACCCACTGCCAACCTTACAGTGAGGACGAGGGGGATACCACCCTACAGAGGGCACACACCAGCAGACCCTCTCCTTCTCCACGGACCCACGGACACCCCACATCGGGACGATACCCTCTGAAGGAAGATTCCACTTCCCCTCTCCCGGAATCATCTAACACCACCACTCCAGAGACAAATATTTCCCCTATCCAACAGAGAACTACCAGGACACCTCCCACAACAAGCCACTCACCTCTACCATACCAGGGTACCCAGAGACCTATCCATACCCTGACCAGGGTGGGTCCCTTCCGGTTAAAACAAAACCTGCTGAACCACCCCGAAATCCTAGCCCAAACAGGACTACAAGGGACCAGGCACAGGCAGCGAGTGCCCAGGTGGCTTCTGATCCTTCCGTGCCATCCCACACCCAAACCAGGGAGGAACGGCATGCTAAGCCACAGGAACGGAAGATTACCAAGCCACGAAAACGCCTGGCCAACGAATCACTACTCGGGGACCAGCACAATCCTCCACTCCAATCAAAGGGCATCAAAAAAATCATCAACGATTGGGCAGCTACGGACCACAACCTCCCCACCTTACTAAACACTACACCAGGAGACACCCACACCCGGGACCAAACAAAGGAAACCACCGGATCCTACCCATCATTACAACCTACAACTCACCCGGCCTCCGAATGACTACTATCATCCAGCAAAGACTCCAGCACAAACAACTACTCCCTCTCCACACACCCATCCTGGCCTTCAAACGGAACAATAATCTCAAGGACTCCCTGGTCAGCAGCCACCTCACATTATAAACCAGAGGGACGAATTACTACTCCCGGGAACCTCCAGGCCCTATACCACCACCACGACTGGACCATTACTGAGGCCTTCAGTACAACGGAGGAACGACTGGACAGACACTGCACCTGCACCTTACACACCCCACATCCCATACAACAGATAGGGGGTCATTAAGACCACAAAAAACAGATCTTCAAATAGCACCATAGAGTTACCATGCCCATGGACTCTCAAGAAATACTTTCCTTTTTATTTAAAAAAAAAAAAAAAAATTAAAAAAAAAAAAATAATAAAAAATAAAAAAAATAAAAAAAAATAAAAAAAAAAAAAATATATATATATATATAACTATATATTTATATATAAGTATATCTTTTTTTCCCCGCTTTCTTGAACTCAGGGTTACCATGACCATGGACCCTTTGATGCAAAGAAACTATAAAATAGAAATCTAAATATCTTTATGTTATTTACCAAGAACCCTCACCATCTCACCATCCTTCCAACTCTACCTCACTGAAGATACCCACCAGCACCCCCAACGGACGAGAACCTTTTTTCTCCAACTACTCTGGGGGCACGGCTTTGTCGACTCCCCCGCAGCGAGCAGACCCTAAGCAAACTAGGCCCGACCATACACCAAGCAAGAAGACCGGAGGAAATGGTAGCGACCGGACTCCTTCGGGACCCCTCTGGGGCCTGTTGGCAGACCTATCGGCTCAACCCTCCCAAGCCCCCTTACACACGGGAGACTCACGTAACGCGCTGGACCACTATCTACCCCAGATTAGATCTGGATTGGCAGTAGGTTCAGTAGCGCGTGTTTGGTCCTAGCGGGTTGGGATACCCAAAAGAGGGGCTTTTGGGTTATGCGCTGCGGCTGGAGGATCGCGTCTGCCGAATAACCCCTGGGGTGCCCAGATAATGTCTGGCGAGGTATCGGACCCCACAGAGGAAATTCCTACTGGGGACCCCCTACCCCGCCGCACTTAGCCTGGACAACCGAACCATTTTTTTACCTGGACTACGTACCAGTTCACTGTCTAGGGATGATATACCTCTGGAAACGTTACGATCCTGGAAGGGAGTAATTCCACTGGTCACTATTACCCAAAAACTCTGAATTACCTACAACTGAGATGGTGTGGATGGAAGCACCCAATTAACTTCTACTACTGCCGGACATTTCATACGTAAGCCAGAGAAGGTTTGCCGGCTTCTAAACCCTCCATACACCGACCGTAACACAGGACGTGACTCCAGGGGCGGATGCATGACAACCGTATAGAGGGCTCGCCTTCTGGGTGTCTGTCTGCTCAAACCACTGGCGGTTATAGACTGACCACTTGACAGGGACACATGGCAACCGACTGAGGTCCGGACCTGCACAAGGTACGCAACTCGATGGTTTTGCCTGATCCTACGCCGAGTATACCCATACAGACCAGCTGGATTCGACTAGACATGGGTTGATTGGGAATTAGGATCCTGGAAGGGAATAACTCCCAATCATACACATGATTGAAAACATCCAGGACCAAAGACTGACGAACACTGAAGTGAATACATAGACAACATGGAGCTAAAAAAGAAGGATCCGAAAGAGAGTAAAACTCCTAGGTTGCACTATGCTTTCCACTTCCGTCGACACAGCGGACCCGGACATCATGACCATACTACTCGACATGGACACATGGCAACCAACCGAGAACCGGACCTGCATAAGGTACGCAACTCAAGGGCTTTGCCTGATCCTAAGTTGAGTTGACAGACCTACCTAAACTTAACCTCTTCTATACCTTACCCTAACCCTAACCCTAACCTTAACCATCCCAAAACCCATACCTAAACTTAACCCTAACCTTAACCCTTCTTTCAAAAAAACCATATCTTACCCTAACCCCAAACCCTAACCTTAACCATTCTAAAACCTTACCTAACCCTAACCCTACAGACAGACAGTCCTTTAACCCAACCAACGGGTTAATCTACAAGTGGGCTACCATGGGGCCTACGACTTTGGCCGGCCGCGCCCGTACCCTCCGACCCGCGCGTATATGATGTGGAGTGCAACCCCTCCCTTCCCCCCTCCGGTTTCCACGTGTCAGAGATGGAAGTGGATCAACCGACTCAAAACTAGAAACCAAACACTTGGCGAGTCACCGCTGCGTTGCCGGATGTAGGGTATGGACGCAGCAAGCCAAGGAAATTTTATCCCTTACACGGACTGGGATCCTCCCCAATCCGGCCTTTTACAAGGGTTTTTTTTCCTCAACCCTTGTACCCTCTGGATTGGTTTGATGGTGAACAGGTTCAAAATTATCATTAGATTATATACCAACTAAAATAACCCTACTCTACTCCTGACCCCTGGATGCACACCACCTTTTTTTACAACCCAAAAGCATTTTTTATTGATGAACACTACACCCCCCACCCCTTTTTTTCTCAACAAGAAGAATTTCCCCCCCCAACCCCCCCCCCCCCCCCCCCCCTTCAACAAAAGAAGACCCCTACTCAAAGATTCTACCTTTCTCTACTAAAGAAGATTTCTCTCAAAGACCACCCCCCCCCCCTTTTTTTCAACAAGAAGAATTCCCCCCCCCCCCCTTCAACAAAAGAAGACCCCTACTCAAAGATTCTACCTTTTTCTACCAAAGAGGATTTTTTTCAAAGACCCCCCCCCCCCTTCTTTTTCAACAAGAAGAATCCCCCCCCCCCCCCCCCCCCTTCAACAAAAGAAGACTCCTACTCAAAGATTTTACCTTTTTCCACTAAAGAGGATTTTTTTACCCATCCTGACGACCATATTTCCAACTTAGGAGCAAAATAATACAAATTACAATATAGGCCCACCACACTCACACCCCTGCACCATACACCCACATACCAAAAACCCAGGATAATACCAACATCCGACACCAGACCCTCCCCCAGGTAAGTATTCCCCCCTCCCCCCAGGTAAGTCTCTCCCCTACTGGAGTGGTCCCATCATCTTCGGAGGACAAACATCACTGGAAACAGCCAAAAAAGTTTTTCTGGACCCGTACCTCCCATTCCCCAAGTGGACGTTAACTGGACAACACGGCCAAATCTACTATATACCCAGGATCCCAAATGGACGAAAACGCGATGGAAGCTATACTCCGCTAAAAAGCACCAACTAAAGACGACAAGTTTAGCAACACTTCCCAGCTGGCCAAACTGAAACTACCCCCCAGAAACACTACCTAACACTACCCCTTAACAAAGAAACTAGGTTATAAGTTCCCCACACACCTGAAAATGACCAGAGTTCACGATCTTCACCTCAACTCTACATCGCTCCTTCGGCACTCTTACGCAAACTCCAAAAAGACGGAAAAAGATGTCCACCACTTTTGAAAGCCTACAGACAGACCTATGGGTCACCTAGAAACTCCACTATAGTCTCATCCGAATCCCACAGATGTCCACCCTACCCTCAACTCCTCCTGAAACTACAGAACCTCTTCTTGGGTTCCTTCTAGGCCCAAACCCTCAACAAGAGCAGACCGCACCCGAAGCTAACACACAAGTCAATGGAGACACAGAGGTCAAACACTACTTTCTCAGAGGAGGATCTAATATACTTCTACTCATCACAGAAACTCCACGTTTTGCTCATCCTGACCCTTAAGACTTCTAGTCTTACCTAAAATCAACCTCACACCTCTGGGACCCCCACGTCCTATACAGCACCCCAAAAGCAAAGTTCCATCCTTCGCATTGGTTTCTATGACAAAGGCTCCCCTACACCTTACAGACGAACAGACGCCTCACTCAAACAAAGGGAAGATCTCATTGGACCAAACTCCAACAGGCCTTCACGTGCACACCGCATGCACACCTTGTGCCATCTCATGATTGGACCCTGGCCTAAACCACACCCCCAGTTTTTCACATAAAAAGAGGAGCACCCCTCAGTCTCAGCATCATTAGGGTCCACGGATCCCCAAAGAGCCTTCTACTGGATACAAGACTCAAGCTGGAAACCTGCAGAAGACCTCCTCTCCTCCTCTCCTCCACTGACCTACTGGATACAGACCCCAGCCCGGACTCTACCAAGACGAACCTCTCCCCCACAGATCTACTGGATAAAGACCCAAGCCTGCACTCTACCCAGACCACCTCTCCCCTCAAGGATCTACCGGACCCCAACTATATACCAACCCCTAAAGGGACACCTCACTGGGACCCAGACACCAGCTGATATTCTACACTCCCCACAAGCATCTCACCTGAACGACCGGACTCCTACGACTCGCCTTCCCCCCCCAAAAAAGATACCTCATCAGGACCCAAACACCAGCTGATACTCCCACAGACCTTCATAGACCTTCCAGACCACCGAGACTCTACCACTCACATACACCCACACACACCCTATTTTTTCCGGTCCATAATACGGCTTTTTTACCGCATTACGACCCAGTGCTCCTTTTTGCACTTTTTTTCCTCTCTGCCACCTGATGAAGCCGAGCAAGGCAGAAACGCGTCGTGGCTGGGTTTCCCCTAGATCTGTTGTGTAGCTGTAAAGAGGACAGGTCCCACACAGACTTCGGGGGTAACTCTTTTTGGCTACTCAATTTTCTTTGTACTTTTCTCTTCCCTTACTTTTAGTTTTCACATAGGTACACACCACACATGGCTGATCTACGGGACAACGCAGACTCTGGGGACTGCGAGGACTATTCAGACCCCCCACTCTACATCTAGACTAGCCCCACAATCGCGACGGGTCTTAATGATCTATACGGACTCTCGGAACAAATCCGCAAGATACGCACCAAGGGACCGGACGAAAACAGCTCCGACCGGCAGCCTGGGCTCATTATGGAAACGCCACATAATGAACATTTCTCCAAAGCTTCTACACAGCGGGGGAAACATCCCACACCAATGGACCTTCTCTCCCACCAGACAGCACCCCTCCACGGTCTCCATAGGACCAAAACCACCGGAGGACTACACCCCTACACCATTACATCAGGGGCACAAAGACACATCTCCTGATGCCATCCCCACCAGACCACCCCACTCTACATCCTACCTCATACCACCCCACTCCAGGACCTCCAGAAGATCCACCTCAGACCTTCCACCCAGAACCCCACCCCCCCCTCTGGAACTCCTACTCCCCCCTCCTACGGAACACCACCACCCCACAGCACCCCCAAGACTAACAAGCTGGCACTCTACGTCCCGGACCCAACCAGCAGACCAAAAGGGGCTCATCTACCCCACCCCAACCCACACCTTCAACCACATGGCTCCACAGGACCGGACCTCCTACACGCAGCACTACTCCTAAGGGGACAGGTAGCCCAGCAGATGAGAAAACCCCTAGGGACACCACCCCTAACCACCAGGTTAACCTGGTCTCACCAACCAACAACAAAGCGGAGGAACACCACACCACTGGGGCCCCACCTATCCCCCCCAACGCCTACTCTACAGCACGGTCACTCCCCAAGCTGATTAGAGCCAGACACCACATGGAGATGATCAGCTTTTACCTCTCGGACAACCAGCTACCTCCGGGCTACCTCCACCAGACCAGAACGCTTACGGCTACCTTCACACCATCAGGAGCATCTGACACCACCCTAGCGGCTCTCGCTACAGCATCTTCACTTTGGATCCAAACCAGCCACCAGATCCTAGAACAGCACTACAGGGAGGAACTATCCCACAAATACACCATACTCTACAACACTTCATCCTGCCCTGACTGGCAGGAAGCCTGGTATTTAGGGGTTACATGGGCCCAGAAACTCCTCAGCGAACCACTCCGGGACTACTTGTTACAGGACATCAGGGACTCACTCCCCAAATTCTACGGGAATTGGCCTACGAGAGACTACAGCCCATTCCAACTACCACTCACCCACTGCCAACCTTACAGTGAGGACGAGGGGGATACCACCCTACAGAGGGCACACACCAGCAGACCCTCTCCTTCTCCACGGACCCACGGACACCCCACATCGGGACGATACCCTCTGAAGGAAGATTCCACTTCCCCTCTCCCGGAATCATCTAACACCACCACTCCAGAGACAAATATTTCCCCTATCCAACAGAGAACTACCAGGACACCTCCCACAACAAGCCACTCACCTCTACCATACCAGGGTACCCAGAGACCTATCCATACCCTGACCAGGGTGGGTCCCTTCCGGTTAAAACAAAACCTGCTGAACCACCCCGAAATCCTAGCCCAAACAGGACTACAAGGGACCAGGCACAGGCAGCGAGTGCCCAGGTGGCTTCTGATCCTTCCGTGCCATCCCACACCCAAACCAGGGAGGAACGGCATGCTAAGCCACAGGAACGGAAGATTACCAAGCCACGAAAACGCCTGGCCAACGAATCACTACTCGGGGACCAGCACAATCCTCCACTCCAATCAAAGGGCATCAAAAAAATCATCAACGATTGGGCAGCTACGGACCACAACCTCCCCACCTTACTAAACACTACACCAGGAGACACCCACACCCGGGACCAAACAAAGGAAACCACCGGATCCTACCCATCATTACAACCTACAACTCACCCGGCCTCCGAATGACTACTATCATCCAGCAAAGACTCCAGCACAAACAACTACTCCCTCTCCACACACCCATCCTGGCCTTCAAACGGAACAATAATCTCAAGGACTCCCTGGTCAGCAGCCACCTCACATTATAAACCAGAGGGACGAATTACTACTCCCGGGAACCTCCAGGCCCTATACCACCACCACGACTGGACCATTACTGAGGCCTTCAGTACAACGGAGGAACGACTGGACAGACACTGCACCTGCACCTTACACACCCCACATCCCATACAACAGATAGGGGGTCATTAAGACCACAAAAAACAGATCTTCAAATAGCACCATAGAGTTACCATGCCCATGGACTCTCAAGAAATACTTTCCTTTTTATTTAAAAAAAAAAAAAAAAATTAAAAAAAAAAAAATAATAAAAATAAAAAAAATAAAAAAAAATAAAAAAAAAAAAATATATATATATATATATAACTATATATTTATATATAAGTATATCTTTTTTTCCCCGCTTTCTTGAACTCAGGGTTACCATGACCATGGACCCTTTGATGCAAAGAAACTATAAAATAGAAATCTAAATATCTTTATGTTATTTACCAAGAACCCTCACCATCTCACCATCCTTCCAACTCTACCTCACTGAAGATACCCACCAGCACCCCCAACGGACGAGAACCTTTTTTCTCCAACTACTCTGGGGGCACGGCTTTGTCGACTCCCCCGCAGCGAGCAGACCCTAAGCAAACTAGGCCCGACCATACACCAAGCAAGAAGACCGGAGGAAATGGTAGCGACCGGACTCCTTCGGGACCCCTCTGGGGCCTGTTGGCAGACCTATCGGCTCAACCCTCCCAAGCCCCCTTACACACGGGAGACTCACGTAACGCGCTGGACCACTATCTACCCCAGATTAGATCTGGATTGGCAGTAGGTTCAGTAGCGCGTGTTTGGTCCTAGCGGGTTGGGATACCCAAAAGAGGGGCTTTTGGGTTATGCGCTGCGGCTGGAGGATCGCGTCTGCCGAATAACCCCTGGGGTGCCCAGATAATGTCTGGCGAGGTATCGGACCCCACAGAGGAAATTCCTACTGGGGACCCCCTACCCCGCCGCACTTAGCCTGGACAACCGAACCATTTTTTTACCTGGACTACGTACCAGTTCACTGTCTAGGGATGATATACCTCTGGAAACGTTACGATCCTGGAAGGGAGTAATTCCACTGGTCACTATTACCCAAAAACTCTGAATTACCTACAACTGAGATGGTGTGGATGGAAGCACCCAATTAACTTCTACTACTGCCGGACATTTCATACGTAAGCCAGAGAAGGTTTGCCGGCTTCTAAACCCTCCATACACCGACCGTAACACAGGACGTGACTCCAGGGGCGGATGCATGACAACCGTATAGAGGGCTCGCCTTCTGGGTGTCTGTCTGCTCAAACCACTGGCGGTTATAGACTGACCACTTGACAGGGACACATGGCAACCGACTGAGGTCCGGACCTGCACAAGGTACGCAACTCGATGGTTTTGCCTGATCCTACGCCGAGTATACCCATACAGACCAGCTGGATTCGACTAGACATGGGTTGATTGGGAATTAGGATCCTGGAAGGGAATAACTCCCAATCATACACATGATTGAAAACATCCAGGACCAAAGACTGACGAACACTGAAGTGAATACATAGACAACATGGAGCTAAAAAAGAAGGATCCGAAAGAGAGTAAAACTCCTAGGTTGCACTATGCTTTCCACTTCCGTCGACACAGCGGACCCGGACATCATGACCATACTACTCGACATGGACACATGGCAACCAACCGAGAACCGGACCTGCATAAGGTACGCAACTCAAGGGCTTTGCCTGATCCTAAGTTGAGTTGACAGACCTACCTAAACTTAACCTCTTCTATACCTTACCCTAACCCTAACCCTAACCTTAACCATCCCAAAACCCATACCTAAACTTAACCCTAACCTTAACCCTTCTTTCAAAAAAACCATATCTTACCCTAACCCCAAACCCTAACCTTAACCATTCTAAAACCTTACCTAACCCTAACCCTACAGACAGACAGTCCTTTAACCCAACCAACGGGTTAATCTACAAGTGGGCTACCATGGGGCCTACGACTTTGGCCGGCCGCGCCCGTACCCTCCGACCCGCGCGTATATGATGTGGAGTGCAACCCCTCCCTTCCCCCCTCCGGTTTCCACGTGTCAGAGATGGAAGTGGATCAACCGACTCAAAACTAGAAACCAAACACTTGGCGAGTCACCGCTGCGTTGCCGGATGTAGGGTATGGACGCAGCAAGCCAAGGAAATTTTATCCCTTACACGGACTGGGATCCTCCCCAATCCGGCCTTTTACAAGGGTTTTTTTTCCTCAACCCTTGTACCCTCTGGATTGGTTTGATGGTGAACAGGTTCAAAATTATCATTAGATTATATACCAACTAAAATAACCCTACTCTACTCCTGACCCCTGGATGCACACCACCTTTTTTTACAACCCAAAAGCATTTTTTATTGATGAACACTACACCCCCCACCCCTTTTTTTCTCAACAAGAAGAATTTCCCCCCCCAACCCCCCCCCCCCCCCCCCCCCCTTCAACAAAAGAAGACCCCTACTCAAAGATTCTACCTTCTCTACTAAAGAAGATTTCTCTCAAAGACCACCCCCCCCCCCCTTTTTTTCAACAAGAAAGAATTCCCCCCCCCCCCCTTCAACAAAAGAAGACCCCTACTCAAAGATTCTACCTTTTTCTACCAAAGAGGATTTTTTCAAAGACCCCCCCCCCCCCCTTCTTTTTCAACAAGAAGAATCCCCCCCCCCCCCCCCCCCTTCAACAAAAGAAGACTCCTACTCAAAGATTTTACCTTTTTCCACTAAAGAGGATTTTTTTACCCATCCTGACGACCATATTTCCAACTTAGGAGCAAAATAATACAAATTACAATATAGGCCCACCACACTCACACCCCTGCACCATACACCCACATACCAAAAACCCAGGATAATACCAACATCCGACACCAGACCCTCCCCCAGGTAAGTATTCCCCCCTCCCCCCAGGTAAGTCTCTCCCCTACTGGAGTGGTCCCATCATCTTCGGAGGACAAACATCACTGGAAACAGCCAAAAAAGTTTTTCTGGACCCGTACCTCCCATTCCCCAAGTGGACGTTAACTGGACAACACGGCCAAATCTACTATATACCCAGGATCCCAAATGGACGAAAACGCGATGGAAGCTATACTCCGCTAAAAAGCACCAACTAAAGACGACAAGTTTAGCAACACTTCCCAGCTGGCCAAACTGAAACTACCCCCCAGAAACACTACCTAACACTACCCCTTAACAAAGAAACTAGGTTATAAGTTCCCCACACACCTGAAAATGACCAGAGTTCACGATCTTCACCTCAACTCTACATCGCTCCTTCGGCACTCTTACGCAAACTCCAAAAAGACGGAAAAAGATGTCCACCACTTTTGAAAGCCTACAGACAGACCTATGGGTCACCTAGAAACTCCACTATAGTCTCATCCGAATCCCACAGATGTCCACCCTACCCTCAACTCCTCCTGAAACTACAGAACCTCTTCTTGGGTTCCTTCTAGGCCCAAACCCTCAACAAGAGCAGACCGCACCCGAAGCTAACACACAAGTCAATGGAGACACAGAGGTCAAACACTACTTTCTCAGAGGAGGATCTAATATACTTCTACTCATCACAGAAACTCCACGTTTTGCTCATCCTGACCCTTAAGACTTCTAGTCTTACCTAAAATCAACCTCACACCTCTGGGACCCCCACGTCCTATACAGCACCCCAAAAGCAAAGTTCCATCCTTCGCATTGGTTTCTATGACAAAGGCTCCCCTACACCTTACAGACGAACAGACGCCTCACTCAAACAAAGGGAAGATCTCATTGGACCAAACTCCAACAGGCCTTCACGTGCACACCGCATGCACACCTTGTGCCATCTCATGATTGGACCCTGGCCTAAACCACACCCCCAGTTTTTCACATAAAAAGAGGAGCACCCCTCAGTCTCAGCATCATTAGGGTCCACGGATCCCCAAAGAGCCTTCTACTGGATACAAGACTCAAGCTGGAAACCTGCAGAAGACCTCCTCTCCTCCTCTCCTCCACTGACCTACTGGATACAGACCCCAGCCCGGACTCTACCAAGACGAACCTCTCCCCCACAGATCTACTGGATAAAGACCCAAGCCTGCACTCTACCCAGACCACCTCTCCCCTCAAGGATCTACCGGACCCCAACTATATACCAACCCCTAAAGGGACACCTCACTGGGACCCAGACACCAGCTGATATTCTACACTCCCCACAAGCATCTCACCTGAACGACCGGACTCCTACGACTCGCCTTCCCCCCCCAAAAAAGATACCTCATCAGGACCCAAACACCAGCTGATACTCCCACAGACCTTCATAGACCTTCCAGACCACCGAGACTCTACCACTCACATACACCCACACACACCCTATTTTTTCCGGTCCATAATACGGCTTTTTTACCGCATTACGACCCAGTGCTCCTTTTTGCACTTTTTTTCCTCTCTGCCACCTGATGAAGCCGAGCAAGGCAGAAACGCGTCGTGGCTGGGTTTCCCCTAGATCTGTTGTGTAGCTGTAAAGAGGACAGGTCCCACACAGACTTCGGGGGTAACTCTTTTTGGCTACTCAATTTTCTTTGTACTTTTCTCTTCCCTTACTTTTAGTTTTCACATAGGTACACACCACACATGGCTGATCTACGGGACAACGCAGACTCTGGGGACTGCGAGGACTATTCAGACCCCCCACTCTACATCTAGACTAGCCCCACAATCGCGACGGGTCTTAATGATCTATACGGACTCTCGGAACAAATCCGCAAGATACGCACCAAGGGACCGGACGAAAACAGCTCCGACCGGCAGCCTGGGCTCATTATGGAAACGCCACATAATGAACATTTCTCCAAAGCTTCTACACAGCGGGGGAAACATCCCACACCAATGGACCTTCTCTCCCACCAGACAGCACCCCTCCACGGTCTCCATAGGACCAAAACCACCGGAGGACTACACCCCTACACCATTACATCAGGGGCACAAAGACACATCTCCTGATGCCATCCCCACCAGACCACCCCACTCTACATCCTACCTCATACCACCCCACTCCAGGACCTCCAGAAGATCCACCTCAGACCTTCCACCCAGAACCCCACCCCCCCCTCTGGAACTCCTACTCCCCCCTCCTACGGAACACCACCACCCCACAGCACCCCCAAGACTAACAAGCTGGCACTCTACGTCCCGGACCCAACCAGCAGACCAAAAGGGGCTCATCTACCCCACCCCAACCCACACCTTCAACCACATGGCTCCACAGGACCGGACCTCCTACACGCAGCACTACTCCTAAGGGGACAGGTAGCCCAGCAGATGAGAAAACCCCTAGGGACACCACCCCTAACCACCAGGTTAACCTGGTCTCACCAACCAACAACAAAGCGGAGGAACACCACACCACTGGGGCCCCACCTATCCCCCCCAACGCCTACTCTACAGCACGGTCACTCCCCAAGCTGATTAGAGCCAGACACCACATGGAGATGATCAGCTTTTACCTCTCGGACAACCAGCTACCTCCGGGCTACCTCCACCAGACCAGAACGCTTACGGCTACCTTCACACCATCAGGAGCATCTGACACCACCCTAGCGGCTCTCGCTACAGCATCTTCACTTTGGATCCAAACCAGCCACCAGATCCTAGAACAGCACTACAGGGAGGAACTATCCCACAAATACACCATACTCTACAACACTTCATCCTGCCCTGACTGGCAGGAAGCCTGGTATTTAGGGGTTACATGGGCCCAGAAACTCCTCAGCGAACCACTCCGGGACTACTTGTTACAGGACATCAGGGACTCACTCCCCAAATTCTACGGGAATTGGCCTACGAGAGACTACAGCCCATTCCAACTACCACTCACCCACTGCCAACCTTACAGTGAGGACGAGGGGGATACCACCCTACAGAGGGCACACACCAGCAGACCCTCTCCTTCTCCACGGACCCACGGACACCCCACATCGGGACGATACCCTCTGAAGGAAGATTCCACTTCCCCTCTCCCGGAATCATCTAACACCACCACTCCAGAGACAAATATTTCCCCTATCCAACAGAGAACTACCAGGACACCTCCCACAACAAGCCACTCACCTCTACCATACCAGGGTACCCAGAGACCTATCCATACCCTGACCAGGGTGGGTCCCTTCCGGTTAAAACAAAACCTGCTGAACCACCCCGAAATCCTAGCCCAAACAGGACTACAAGGGACCAGGCACAGGCAGCGAGTGCCCAGGTGGCTTCTGATCCTTCCGTGCCATCCCACACCCAAACCAGGGAGGAACGGCATGCTAAGCCACAGGAACGGAAGATTACCAAGCCACGAAAACGCCTGGCCAACGAATCACTACTCGGGGACCAGCACAATCCTCCACTCCAATCAAAGGGCATCAAAAAAATCATCAACGATTGGGCAGCTACGGACCACAACCTCCCCACCTTACTAAACACTACACCAGGAGACACCCACACCCGGGACCAAACAAAGGAAACCACCGGATCCTACCCATCATTACAACCTACAACTCACCCGGCCTCCGAATGACTACTATCATCCAGCAAAGACTCCAGCACAAACAACTACTCCCTCTCCACACACCCATCCTGGCCTTCAAACGGAACAATAATCTCAAGGACTCCCTGGTCAGCAGCCACCTCACATTATAAACCAGAGGGACGAATTACTACTCCCGGGAACCTCCAGGCCCTATACCACCACCACGACTGGACCATTACTGAGGCCTTCAGTACAACGGAGGAACGACTGGACAGACACTGCACCTGCACCTTACACACCCCACATCCCATACAACAGATAGGGGGTCATTAAGACCACAAAAAACAGATCTTCAAATAGCACCATAGAGTTACCATGCCCATGGACTCTCAAGAAATACTTTCCTTTTTATTTAAAAAAAAAAAAAAAAATTAAAAAAAATAAAAAATAAAAAATAAAAAAAATAAAAAAAAATAAAAAAAAAAAATATATATATATATATAACTATATATTTATATATAAGTATATCTTTTTTTCCCCGCTTTCTTGAACTCAGGGTTACCATGACCATGGACCCTTTGATGCAAAGAAACTATAAAATAGAAATCTAAATATCTTTATGTTATTTACCAAGAACCCTCACCATCTCACCATCCTTCCAACTCTACCTCACTGAAGATACCCACCAGCACCCCCAACGGACGAGAACCTTTTTTCTCCAACTACTCTGGGGGCACGGCTTTGTCGACTCCCCCGCAGCGAGCAGACCCTAAGCAAACTAGGCCCGACCATACACCAAGCAAGAAGACCGGAGGAAATGGTAGCGACCGGACTCCTTCGGGACCCCTCTGGGGCCTGTTGGCAGACCTATCGGCTCAACCCTCCCAAGCCCCCTTACACACGGGAGACTCACGTAACGCGCTGGACCACTATCTACCCCAGATTAGATCTGGATTGGCAGTAGGTTCAGTAGCGCGTGTTTGGTCCTAGCGGGTTGGGATACCCAAAAGAGGGGCTTTTGGGTTATGCGCTGCGGCTGGAGGATCGCGTCTGCCGAATAACCCCTGGGGTGCCCAGATAATGTCTGGCGAGGTATCGGACCCCACAGAGGAAATTCCTACTGGGGACCCCCTACCCCGCCGCACTTAGCCTGGACAACCGAACCATTTTTTTACCTGGACTACGTACCAGTTCACTGTCTAGGGATGATATACCTCTGGAAACGTTACGATCCTGGAAGGGAGTAATTCCACTGGTCACTATTACCCAAAAACTCTGAATTACCTACAACTGAGATGGTGTGGATGGAAGCACCCAATTAACTTCTACTACTGCCGGACATTTCATACGTAAGCCAGAGAAGGTTTGCCGGCTTCTAAACCCTCCATACACCGACCGTAACACAGGACGTGACTCCAGGGGCGGATGCATGACAACCGTATAGAGGGCTCGCCTTCTGGGTGTCTGTCTGCTCAAACCACTGGCGGTTATAGACTGACCACTTGACAGGGACACATGGCAACCGACTGAGGTCCGGACCTGCACAAGGTACGCAACTCGATGGTTTTGCCTGATCCTACGCCGAGTATACCCATACAGACCAGCTGGATTCGACTAGACATGGGTTGATTGGGAATTAGGATCCTGGAAGGGAATAACTCCCAATCATACACATGATTGAAAACATCCAGGACCAAAGACTGACGAACACTGAAGTGAATACATAGACAACATGGAGCTAAAAAAGAAGGATCCGAAAGAGAGTAAAACTCCTAGGTTGCACTATGCTTTCCACTTCCGTCGACACAGCGGACCCGGACATCATGACCATACTACTCGACATGGACACATGGCAACCAACCGAGAACCGGACCTGCATAAGGTACGCAACTCAAGGGCTTTGCCTGATCCTAAGTTGAGTTGACAGACCTACCTAAACTTAACCTCTTCTATACCTTACCCTAACCCTAACCCTAACCTTAACCATCCCAAAACCCATACCTAAACTTAACCCTAACCTTAACCCTTCTTTCAAAAAAACCATATCTTACCCTAACCCCAAACCCTAACCTTAACCATTCTAAAACCTTACCTAACCCTAACCCTACAGACAGACAGTCCTTTAACCCAACCAACGGGTTAATCTACAAGTGGGCTACCATGGGGCCTACGACTTTGGCCGGCCGCGCCCGTACCCTCCGACCCGCGCGTATATGATGTGGAGTGCAACCCCTCCCTTCCCCCCTCCGGTTTCCACGTGTCAGAGATGGAAGTGGATCAACCGACTCAAAACTAGAAACCAAACACTTGGCGAGTCACCGCTGCGTTGCCGGATGTAGGGTATGGACGCAGCAAGCCAAGGAAATTTTATCCCTTACACGGACTGGGATCCTCCCCAATCCGGCCTTTTACAAGGGTTTTTTTTCCTCAACCCTTGTACCCTCTGGATTGGTTTGATGGTGAACAGGTTCAAAATTATCATTAGATTATATACCAACTAAAATAACCCTACTCTACTCCTGACCCCTGGATGCACACCACCTTTTTTTACAACCCAAAAGCATTTTTTATTGATGAACACTACACCCCCCACCCCTTTTTTTCTCAACAAGAAGAATTTCCCCCCCCAACCCCCCCCCCCCCCCCCCCCCTTCAACAAAAGAAGACCCCTACTCAAAGATTCTACCTTTCTCTACTAAAGAAGATTTCTCTCAAAGACCACCCCCCCCCCCTTTTTTTCAACAAGAAGAATTCCCCCCCCCCCCCTTCAACAAAAGAAGACCCCTACTCAAAGATTCTACCTTTTTCTACCAAAGAGGATTTTTTTCAAAGACCCCCCCCCCCCTTCTTTTTCAACAAGAAGAATCCCCCCCCCCCCCCCCCCCTTCAACAAAAGAAGACTCCTACTCAAAGATTTTACCTTTTTCCACTAAAGAGGATTTTTTTACCCATCCTGACGACCATATTTCCAACTTAGGAGCAAAATAATACAAATTACAATATAGGCCCACCACACTCACACCCCTGCACCATACACCCACATACCAAAAACCCAGGATAATACCAACATCCGACACCAGACCCTCCCCCAGGTAAGTATTCCCCCCTCCCCCCAGGTAAGTCTCTCCCCTACTGGAGTGGTCCCATCATCTTCGGAGGACAAACATCACTGGAAACAGCCAAAAAAGTTTTTCTGGACCCGTACCTCCCATTCCCCAAGTGGACGTTAACTGGACAACACGGCCAAATCTACTATATACCCAGGATCCCAAATGGACGAAAACGCGATGGAAGCTATACTCCGCTAAAAAGCACCAACTAAAGACGACAAGTTTAGCAACACTTCCCAGCTGGCCAAACTGAAACTACCCCCCAGAAACACTACCTAACACTACCCCTTAACAAAGAAACTAGGTTATAAGTTCCCCACACACCTGAAAATGACCAGAGTTCACGATCTTCACCTCAACTCTACATCGCTCCTTCGGCACTCTTACGCAAACTCCAAAAAGACGGAAAAAGATGTCCACCACTTTTGAAAGCCTACAGACAGACCTATGGGTCACCTAGAAACTCCACTATAGTCTCATCCGAATCCCACAGATGTCCACCCTACCCTCAACTCCTCCTGAAACTACAGAACCTCTTCTTGGGTTCCTTCTAGGCCCAAACCCTCAACAAGAGCAGACCGCACCCGAAGCTAACACACAAGTCAATGGAGACACAGAGGTCAAACACTACTTTCTCAGAGGAGGATCTAATATACTTCTACTCATCACAGAAACTCCACGTTTTGCTCATCCTGACCCTTAAGACTTCTAGTCTTACCTAAAATCAACCTCACACCTCTGGGACCCCCACGTCCTATACAGCACCCCAAAAGCAAAGTTCCATCCTTCGCATTGGTTTCTATGACAAAGGCTCCCCTACACCTTACAGACGAACAGACGCCTCACTCAAACAAAGGGAAGATCTCATTGGACCAAACTCCAACAGGCCTTCACGTGCACACCGCATGCACACCTTGTGCCATCTCATGATTGGACCCTGGCCTAAACCACACCCCCAGTTTTTCACATAAAAAGAGGAGCACCCCTCAGTCTCAGCATCATTAGGGTCCACGGATCCCCAAAGAGCCTTCTACTGGATACAAGACTCAAGCTGGAAACCTGCAGAAGACCTCCTCTCCTCCTCTCCTCCACTGACCTACTGGATACAGACCCCAGCCCGGACTCTACCAAGACGAACCTCTCCCCCACAGATCTACTGGATAAAGACCCAAGCCTGCACTCTACCCAGACCACCTCTCCCCTCAAGGATCTACCGGACCCCAACTATATACCAACCCCTAAAGGGACACCTCACTGGGACCCAGACACCAGCTGATATTCTACACTCCCCACAAGCATCTCACCTGAACGACCGGACTCCTACGACTCGCCTTCCCCCCCCAAAAAAGATACCTCATCAGGACCCAAACACCAGCTGATACTCCCACAGACCTTCATAGACCTTCCAGACCACCGAGACTCTACCACTCACATACACCCACACACACCCTATTTTTTCCGGTCCATAATACGGCTTTTTTACCGCATTACGACCCAGTGCTCCTTTTTGCACTTTTTTTCCTCTCTGCCACCTGATGAAGCCGAGCAAGGCAGAAACGCGTCGTGGCTGGGTTTCCCCTAGATCTGTTGTGTAGCTGTAAAGAGGACAGGTCCCACACAGACTTCGGGGGTAACTCTTTTTGGCTACTCAATTTTCTTTGTACTTTTCTCTTCCCTTACTTTTAGTTTTCACATAGGTACACACCACACATGGCTGATCTACGGGACAACGCAGACTCTGGGGACTGCGAGGACTATTCAGACCCCCCACTCTACATCTAGACTAGCCCCACAATCGCGACGGGTCTTAATGATCTATACGGACTCTCGGAACAAATCCGCAAGATACGCACCAAGGGACCGGACGAAAACAGCTCCGACCGGCAGCCTGGGCTCATTATGGAAACGCCACATAATGAACATTTCTCCAAAGCTTCTACACAGCGGGGGAAACATCCCACACCAATGGACCTTCTCTCCCACCAGACAGCACCCCTCCACGGTCTCCATAGGACCAAAACCACCGGAGGACTACACCCCTACACCATTACATCAGGGGCACAAAGACACATCTCCTGATGCCATCCCCACCAGACCACCCCACTCTACATCCTACCTCATACCACCCCACTCCAGGACCTCCAGAAGATCCACCTCAGACCTTCCACCCAGAACCCCACCCCCCCCTCTGGAACTCCTACTCCCCCCTCCTACGGAACACCACCACCCCACAGCACCCCCAAGACTAACAAGCTGGCACTCTACGTCCCGGACCCAACCAGCAGACCAAAAGGGGCTCATCTACCCCACCCCAACCCACACCTTCAACCACATGGCTCCACAGGACCGGACCTCCTACACGCAGCACTACTCCTAAGGGGACAGGTAGCCCAGCAGATGAGAAAACCCCTAGGGACACCACCCCTAACCACCAGGTTAACCTGGTCTCACCAACCAACAACAAAGCGGAGGAACACCACACCACTGGGGCCCCACCTATCCCCCCCAACGCCTACTCTACAGCACGGTCACTCCCCAAGCTGATTAGAGCCAGACACCACATGGAGATGATCAGCTTTTACCTCTCGGACAACCAGCTACCTCCGGGCTACCTCCACCAGACCAGAACGCTTACGGCTACCTTCACACCATCAGGAGCATCTGACACCACCCTAGCGGCTCTCGCTACAGCATCTTCACTTTGGATCCAAACCAGCCACCAGATCCTAGAACAGCACTACAGGGAGGAACTATCCCACAAATACACCATACTCTACAACACTTCATCCTGCCCTGACTGGCAGGAAGCCTGGTATTTAGGGGTTACATGGGCCCAGAAACTCCTCAGCGAACCACTCCGGGACTACTTGTTACAGGACATCAGGGACTCACTCCCCAAATTCTACGGGAATTGGCCTACGAGAGACTACAGCCCATTCCAACTACCACTCACCCACTGCCAACCTTACAGTGAGGACGAGGGGGATACCACCCTACAGAGGGCACACACCAGCAGACCCTCTCCTTCTCCACGGACCCACGGACACCCCACATCGGGACGATACCCTCTGAAGGAAGATTCCACTTCCCCTCTCCCGGAATCATCTAACACCACCACTCCAGAGACAAATATTTCCCCTATCCAACAGAGAACTACCAGGACACCTCCCACAACAAGCCACTCACCTCTACCATACCAGGGTACCCAGAGACCTATCCATACCCTGACCAGGGTGGGTCCCTTCCGGTTAAAACAAAACCTGCTGAACCACCCCGAAATCCTAGCCCAAACAGGACTACAAGGGACCAGGCACAGGCAGCGAGTGCCCAGGTGGCTTCTGATCCTTCCGTGCCATCCCACACCCAAACCAGGGAGGAACGGCATGCTAAGCCACAGGAACGGAAGATTACCAAGCCACGAAAACGCCTGGCCAACGAATCACTACTCGGGGACCAGCACAATCCTCCACTCCAATCAAAGGGCATCAAAAAAATCATCAACGATTGGGCAGCTACGGACCACAACCTCCCCACCTTACTAAACACTACACCAGGAGACACCCACACCCGGGACCAAACAAAGGAAACCACCGGATCCTACCCATCATTACAACCTACAACTCACCCGGCCTCCGAATGACTACTATCATCCAGCAAAGACTCCAGCACAAACAACTACTCCCTCTCCACACACCCATCCTGGCCTTCAAACGGAACAATAATCTCAAGGACTCCCTGGTCAGCAGCCACCTCACATTATAAACCAGAGGGACGAATTACTACTCCCGGGAACCTCCAGGCCCTATACCACCACCACGACTGGACCATTACTGAGGCCTTCAGTACAACGGAGGAACGACTGGACAGACACTGCACCTGCACCTTACACACCCCACATCCCATACAACAGATAGGGGGTCATTAAGACCACAAAAAACAGATCTTCAAATAGCACCATAGAGTTACCATGCCCATGGACTCTCAAGAAATACTTTCCTTTTTATTTAAAAAAAAAAAAAAAAATAAAAAAAAAAAATAAATAAAAAATAAAAAAAATAAAAAAAAATAAAAAAAAAAATATATATATATATATAACTATATATTTATATATAAGTATATCTTTTTTTCCCCGCTTTCTTGAACTCAGGGTTACCATGACCATGGACCCTTTGATGCAAAGAAACTATAAAATAGAAATCTAAATATCTTTATGTTATTTACCAAGAACCCTCACCATCTCACCATCCTTCCAACTCTACCTCACTGAAGATACCCACCAGCACCCCCAACGGACGAGAACCTTTTTTCTCCAACTACTCTGGGGGCACGGCTTTGTCGACTCCCCCGCAGCGAGCAGACCCTAAGCAAACTAGGCCCGACCATACACCAAGCAAGAAGACCGGAGGAAATGGTAGCGACCGGACTCCTTCGGGACCCCTCTGGGGCCTGTTGGCAGACCTATCGGCTCAACCCTCCCAAGCCCCCTTACACACGGGAGACTCACGTAACGCGCTGGACCACTATCTACCCCAGATTAGATCTGGATTGGCAGTAGGTTCAGTAGCGCGTGTTTGGTCCTAGCGGGTTGGGATACCCAAAAGAGGGGCTTTTGGGTTATGCGCTGCGGCTGGAGGATCGCGTCTGCCGAATAACCCCTGGGGTGCCCAGATAATGTCTGGCGAGGTATCGGACCCCACAGAGGAAATTCCTACTGGGGACCCCCTACCCCGCCGCACTTAGCCTGGACAACCGAACCATTTTTTTACCTGGACTACGTACCAGTTCACTGTCTAGGGATGATATACCTCTGGAAACGTTACGATCCTGGAAGGGAGTAATTCCACTGGTCACTATTACCCAAAAACTCTGAATTACCTACAACTGAGATGGTGTGGATGGAAGCACCCAATTAACTTCTACTACTGCCGGACATTTCATACGTAAGCCAGAGAAGGTTTGCCGGCTTCTAAACCCTCCATACACCGACCGTAACACAGGACGTGACTCCAGGGGCGGATGCATGACAACCGTATAGAGGGCTCGCCTTCTGGGTGTCTGTCTGCTCAAACCACTGGCGGTTATAGACTGACCACTTGACAGGGACACATGGCAACCGACTGAGGTCCGGACCTGCACAAGGTACGCAACTCGATGGTTTTGCCTGATCCTACGCCGAGTATACCCATACAGACCAGCTGGATTCGACTAGACATGGGTTGATTGGGAATTAGGATCCTGGAAGGGAATAACTCCCAATCATACACATGATTGAAAACATCCAGGACCAAAGACTGACGAACACTGAAGTGAATACATAGACAACATGGAGCTAAAAAAGAAGGATCCGAAAGAGAGTAAAACTCCTAGGTTGCACTATGCTTTCCACTTCCGTCGACACAGCGGACCCGGACATCATGACCATACTACTCGACATGGACACATGGCAACCAACCGAGAACCGGACCTGCATAAGGTACGCAACTCAAGGGCTTTGCCTGATCCTAAGTTGAGTTGACAGACCTACCTAAACTTAACCTCTTCTATACCTTACCCTAACCCTAACCCTAACCTTAACCATCCCAAAACCCATACCTAAACTTAACCCTAACCTTAACCCTTCTTTCAAAAAAACCATATCTTACCCTAACCCCAAACCCTAACCTTAACCATTCTAAAACCTTACCTAACCCTAACCCTACAGACAGACAGTCCTTTAACCCAACCAACGGGTTAATCTACAAGTGGGCTACCATGGGGCCTACGACTTTGGCCGGCCGCGCCCGTACCCTCCGACCCGCGCGTATATGATGTGGAGTGCAACCCCTCCCTTCCCCCCTCCGGTTTCCACGTGTCAGAGATGGAAGTGGATCAACCGACTCAAAACTAGAAACCAAACACTTGGCGAGTCACCGCTGCGTTGCCGGATGTAGGGTATGGACGCAGCAAGCCAAGGAAATTTTATCCCTTACACGGACTGGGATCCTCCCCAATCCGGCCTTTTACAAGGGTTTTTTTTCCTCAACCCTTGTACCCTCTGGATTGGTTTGATGGTGAACAGGTTCAAAATTATCATTAGATTATATACCAACTAAAATAACCCTACTCTACTCCTGACCCCTGGATGCACACCACCTTTTTTTACAACCCAAAAGCATTTTTTATTGATGAACACTACACCCCCCACCCCTTTTTTTCTCAACAAGAAGAATTTCCCCCCCCAACCCCCCCCCCCCCCCCCCCCCTTCAACAAAAGAAGACCCCTACTCAAAGATTCTACCTTTCTCTACTAAAGAAGATTTCTCTCAAAGACCACCCCCCCCCCCTTTTTTTCAACAAGAAGAATTCCCCCCCCCCCCCTTCAACAAAAGAAGACCCCTACTCAAAGATTCTACCTTTTTCTACCAAAGAGGATTTTTTTCAAAGACCCCCCCCCCCCTTCTTTTTCAACAAGAAGAATCCCCCCCCCCCCCCCCCCCTTCAACAAAAGAAGACTCCTACTCAAAGATTTTACCTTTTTCCACTAAAGAGGATTTTTTTACCCATCCTGACGACCATATTTCCAACTTAGGAGCAAAATAATACAAATTACAATATAGGCCCACCACACTCACACCCCTGCACCATACACCCACATACCAAAAACCCAGGATAATACCAACATCCGACACCAGACCCTCCCCCAGGTAAGTATTCCCCCCTCCCCCCAGGTAAGTCTCTCCCCTACTGGAGTGGTCCCATCATCTTCGGAGGACAAACATCACTGGAAACAGCCAAAAAAGTTTTTCTGGACCCGTACCTCCCATTCCCCAAGTGGACGTTAACTGGACAACACGGCCAAATCTACTATATACCCAGGATCCCAAATGGACGAAAACGCGATGGAAGCTATACTCCGCTAAAAAGCACCAACTAAAGACGACAAGTTTAGCAACACTTCCCAGCTGGCCAAACTGAAACTACCCCCCAGAAACACTACCTAACACTACCCCTTAACAAAGAAACTAGGTTATAAGTTCCCCACACACCTGAAAATGACCAGAGTTCACGATCTTCACCTCAACTCTACATCGCTCCTTCGGCACTCTTACGCAAACTCCAAAAAGACGGAAAAAGATGTCCACCACTTTTGAAAGCCTACAGACAGACCTATGGGTCACCTAGAAACTCCACTATAGTCTCATCCGAATCCCACAGATGTCCACCCTACCCTCAACTCCTCCTGAAACTACAGAACCTCTTCTTGGGTTCCTTCTAGGCCCAAACCCTCAACAAGAGCAGACCGCACCCGAAGCTAACACACAAGTCAATGGAGACACAGAGGTCAAACACTACTTTCTCAGAGGAGGATCTAATATACTTCTACTCATCACAGAAACTCCACGTTTTGCTCATCCTGACCCTTAAGACTTCTAGTCTTACCTAAAATCAACCTCACACCTCTGGGACCCCCACGTCCTATACAGCACCCCAAAAGCAAAGTTCCATCCTTCGCATTGGTTTCTATGACAAAGGCTCCCCTACACCTTACAGACGAACAGACGCCTCACTCAAACAAAGGGAAGATCTCATTGGACCAAACTCCAACAGGCCTTCACGTGCACACCGCATGCACACCTTGTGCCATCTCATGATTGGACCCTGGCCTAAACCACACCCCCAGTTTTTCACATAAAAAGAGGAGCACCCCTCAGTCTCAGCATCATTAGGGTCCACGGATCCCCAAAGAGCCTTCTACTGGATACAAGACTCAAGCTGGAAACCTGCAGAAGACCTCCTCTCCTCCTCTCCTCCACTGACCTACTGGATACAGACCCCAGCCCGGACTCTACCAAGACGAACCTCTCCCCCACAGATCTACTGGATAAAGACCCAAGCCTGCACTCTACCCAGACCACCTCTCCCCTCAAGGATCTACCGGACCCCAACTATATACCAACCCCTAAAGGGACACCTCACTGGGACCCAGACACCAGCTGATATTCTACACTCCCCACAAGCATCTCACCTGAACGACCGGACTCCTACGACTCGCCTTCCCCCCCCAAAAAAGATACCTCATCAGGACCCAAACACCAGCTGATACTCCCACAGACCTTCATAGACCTTCCAGACCACCGAGACTCTACCACTCACATACACCCACACACACCCTATTTTTTCCGGTCCATAATACGGCTTTTTTACCGCATTACGACCCAGTGCTCCTTTTTGCACTTTTTTTCCTCTCTGCCACCTGATGAAGCCGAGCAAGGCAGAAACGCGTCGTGGCTGGGTTTCCCCTAGATCTGTTGTGTAGCTGTAAAGAGGACAGGTCCCACACAGACTTCGGGGGTAACTCTTTTTGGCTACTCAATTTTCTTTGTACTTTTCTCTTCCCTTACTTTTAGTTTTCACATAGGTACACACCACACATGGCTGATCTACGGGACAACGCAGACTCTGGGGACTGCGAGGACTATTCAGACCCCCCACTCTACATCTAGACTAGCCCCACAATCGCGACGGGTCTTAATGATCTATACGGACTCTCGGAACAAATCCGCAAGATACGCACCAAGGGACCGGACGAAAACAGCTCCGACCGGCAGCCTGGGCTCATTATGGAAACGCCACATAATGAACATTTCTCCAAAGCTTCTACACAGCGGGGGAAACATCCCACACCAATGGACCTTCTCTCCCACCAGACAGCACCCCTCCACGGTCTCCATAGGACCAAAACCACCGGAGGACTACACCCCTACACCATTACATCAGGGGCACAAAGACACATCTCCTGATGCCATCCCCACCAGACCACCCCACTCTACATCCTACCTCATACCACCCCACTCCAGGACCTCCAGAAGATCCACCTCAGACCTTCCACCCAGAACCCCACCCCCCCCTCTGGAACTCCTACTCCCCCCTCCTACGGAACACCACCACCCCACAGCACCCCCAAGACTAACAAGCTGGCACTCTACGTCCCGGACCCAACCAGCAGACCAAAAGGGGCTCATCTACCCCACCCCAACCCACACCTTCAACCACATGGCTCCACAGGACCGGACCTCCTACACGCAGCACTACTCCTAAGGGGACAGGTAGCCCAGCAGATGAGAAAACCCCTAGGGACACCACCCCTAACCACCAGGTTAACCTGGTCTCACCAACCAACAACAAAGCGGAGGAACACCACACCACTGGGGCCCCACCTATCCCCCCCAACGCCTACTCTACAGCACGGTCACTCCCCAAGCTGATTAGAGCCAGACACCACATGGAGATGATCAGCTTTTACCTCTCGGACAACCAGCTACCTCCGGGCTACCTCCACCAGACCAGAACGCTTACGGCTACCTTCACACCATCAGGAGCATCTGACACCACCCTAGCGGCTCTCGCTACAGCATCTTCACTTTGGATCCAAACCAGCCACCAGATCCTAGAACAGCACTACAGGGAGGAACTATCCCACAAATACACCATACTCTACAACACTTCATCCTGCCCTGACTGGCAGGAAGCCTGGTATTTAGGGGTTACATGGGCCCAGAAACTCCTCAGCGAACCACTCCGGGACTACTTGTTACAGGACATCAGGGACTCACTCCCCAAATTCTACGGGAATTGGCCTACGAGAGACTACAGCCCATTCCAACTACCACTCACCCACTGCCAACCTTACAGTGAGGACGAGGGGGATACCACCCTACAGAGGGCACACACCAGCAGACCCTCTCCTTCTCCACGGACCCACGGACACCCCACATCGGGACGATACCCTCTGAAGGAAGATTCCACTTCCCCTCTCCCGGAATCATCTAACACCACCACTCCAGAGACAAATATTTCCCCTATCCAACAGAGAACTACCAGGACACCTCCCACAACAAGCCACTCACCTCTACCATACCAGGGTACCCAGAGACCTATCCATACCCTGACCAGGGTGGGTCCCTTCCGGTTAAAACAAAACCTGCTGAACCACCCCGAAATCCTAGCCCAAACAGGACTACAAGGGACCAGGCACAGGCAGCGAGTGCCCAGGTGGCTTCTGATCCTTCCGTGCCATCCCACACCCAAACCAGGGAGGAACGGCATGCTAAGCCACAGGAACGGAAGATTACCAAGCCACGAAAACGCCTGGCCAACGAATCACTACTCGGGGACCAGCACAATCCTCCACTCCAATCAAAGGGCATCAAAAAAATCATCAACGATTGGGCAGCTACGGACCACAACCTCCCCACCTTACTAAACACTACACCAGGAGACACCCACACCCGGGACCAAACAAAGGAAACCACCGGATCCTACCCATCATTACAACCTACAACTCACCCGGCCTCCGAATGACTACTATCATCCAGCAAAGACTCCAGCACAAACAACTACTCCCTCTCCACACACCCATCCTGGCCTTCAAACGGAACAATAATCTCAAGGACTCCCTGGTCAGCAGCCACCTCACATTATAAACCAGAGGGACGAATTACTACTCCCGGGAACCTCCAGGCCCTATACCACCACCACGACTGGACCATTACTGAGGCCTTCAGTACAACGGAGGAACGACTGGACAGACACTGCACCTGCACCTTACACACCCCACATCCCATACAACAGATAGGGGGTCATTAAGACCACAAAAAACAGATCTTCAAATAGCACCATAGAGTTACCATGCCCATGGACTCTCAAGAAATACTTTCCTTTTTATTTAAAAAAAAATAAAAATAAAAATAAAAAAAAATAAAAATAAAAAAAGAAATATATAACTATATATTTATATATAAGTATATCTTTTTTTCCCCGCTTTCTTGAACTCAGGGTTACCATGACCATGGACCCTTTGATGCAAAGAAACTATAAAATAGAAATCTAAATATCTTTATGTTATTTACCAAGAACCCTCACCATCTCACCATCCTTCCAACTCTACCTCACTGAAGATACCCACCAGCACCCCCAACGGACGAGAACCTTTTTTCTCCAACTACTCTGGGGGCACGGCTTTGTCGACTCCCCCGCAGCGAGCAGACCCTAAGCAAACTAGGCCCGACCATACACCAAGCAAGAAGACCGGAGGAAATGGTAGCGACCGGACTCCTTCGGGACCCCTCTGGGGCCTGTTGGCAGACCTATCGGCTCAACCCTCCCAAGCCCCCTTACACACGGGAGACTCACGTAACGCGCTGGACCACTATCTACCCCAGATTAGATCTGGATTGGCAGTAGGTTCAGTAGCGCGTGTTTGGTCCTAGCGGGTTGGGATACCCAAAAGAGGGGCTTTTGGGTTATGCGCTGCGGCTGGAGGATCGCGTCTGCCGAATAACCCCTGGGGTGCCCAGATAATGTCTGGCGAGGTATCGGACCCCACAGAGGAAATTCCTACTGGGGACCCCCTACCCCGCCGCACTTAGCCTGGACAACCGAACCATTTTTTTACCTGGACTACGTACCAGTTCACTGTCTAGGGATGATATACCTCTGGAAACGTTACGATCCTGGAAGGGAGTAATTCCACTGGTCACTATTACCCAAAAACTCTGAATTACCTACAACTGAGATGGTGTGGATGGAAGCACCCAATTAACTTCTACTACTGCCGGACGTTTCATACGTAAGCCAGAGAAGG
>NC_143038.1:78757500-78812500 GCF_057628025.1 Oncorhynchus mykiss | reverse complement strand
TTTTTTTTTGTAAGATAAGTTTAATGCTAGCTAGCAACTTACCTTGGCTTATTGCAGCCACAAGGTCCTTTTGACGCTGCACTCGCGTAACAGGTGGTCAACCTGCCACACAGTCTCCTCGTGTATTGCAATGTAATTGGCCATAACCGGTGTCCAAAAAGGCTGATTACGAATTGTTATGAAATCAGCCCTAATTAATCGGCTGACCTCTGGTACGGTAGGTTAGGGTTGTATATGGCACGGTAGCGTAGTGTGAAGGGTACGGTAGTGTTGTGTGAATGGTACTGTAGGGTATGGTAGGGTTGTGTGAAGGGCAGGGTACGGTAGGGTACTGTAATGTGCAGGGTATGGTAGTGTGAAGGGTAGGGTACAGTAGTGTGAAGGGTATGGTAACAGTAGTGTGTTCTCGTTGTTTCAGAGAGAAGACATGGACAAGCTTCAGGCTTACTCACGAGGAACTAAAGACGCTCAGAAGAAAATGGACAAGCTGACGTAAGTGTTGAGCGAGTGAAGGAGAGGATGCCACAAGACTATTGAGATGCAGCCCTGGAAGATGAAACGATCTGTAGTGCATTAGACTATTGAGATGCAGCCCTGGAAGATGAAACGATCTGTAGTGCATTAGACTATTGAGATGCAGCCCTGGAAGATGAAACGATCTGTTGTACTTCTGACCTCTGACTCCTCTCTCCAGTACCATCCCCCCAGAGCAGCAGGCTGAAGCGAGGGAATTGGACTCTGCTCTGTCTGACCTGCAGACCAACACCATGCACCAATACCAGGAAGTGGTAGGTACTGTACAGTACTCCACCAGGTCATATTCATTAGGTACCATACAGAACAAAAGACAACTGGGGAGGGACTGTGGACTTGTTCAAGAAGAAACCTTTATGTTTTGTTTCAGAATGCTATCAATGAGAATATTGCAGAGTGGAAAACGGAGATGGCAGAGAAGTCCCAAAAATTGGTACGTTATGATCAAGCTGAAGAATGCTTTGAAATGTTAAAATGATTATCCTACGACTAAAATGTGTGTCTGTCAGACCCAGTTGAAGGTTGATGTGGCCACTCTAAAGGAGAACATTGGTAAGCTAAAGTCTCAGATCGTTGAGTCTCCTGAAGAGATGAAGATTCAGATGGAGAAGATGAAGGAAAATGTGAAGAACATCAAGCTGGCCATCGAGACGGCAGACGAGCGTCTGGTAGGGCTGCAGAGTAATGTCCAGGGTGTGACTCACAGCGAGGCTGACATCCAGCTGATATTTAAACTACTGCAGGACCTCCAGAGCTCCATGAACAAGACCCAACAGCACCAGGAAGAGGTTAGTACTGTTGTTGTTGTTAGACCCAACAGCACCAGGAAGAGGTTAGTACTGTTGTTGTTGTTAGACCCAACAGCACCAGGAAGAGGTTAGTACTGTTGTTGTTGTTAGACCCAACAGCACCAGCAAGAGGTTAGTACTGTTGTTGTTGTTGTTAGACCCAACAGCACCAGGAAGAGGTTAGTACTGTTGTTGTTGTTGTTAGACCCAACAGCACCAGGAAGAGGTTAGAACTGTTGTTGTTAGACCCAACAGCACCAGGAAGAGGTTAGTACTGTTGTTGTTGTTGTTAGACCCAACAGCACCAGGAAGAGGTTAGTACTGTTGTTGTTGTTAGACCCAACAGCACCAGGAAGAGGTTAGTACTGTTGTTGTTAGACCCAACAGCACCAGGAAGAGGTTAGTACTGTTGTTGTTAGACCCAACAGCACCAGGAAGAGGTTAGTACTGTTGTTGTTAGACCCAACAGCACCAGGAAGAGGTTAGTACTGTTGTTGTTGTTGTTAGACCCAACAGCATCAGGAAGAGGTTAGTACTGTTGTTGTTGTTAGACCCAACAGCACCAAGAAGAGGTTAGTACTGTTGTTGTTGTTGTTAGACCCAACTTCACCAGGAAGAGGTTAGAACTGTTGTTGTTAGACCCAACAGCACCAGGAAGAGGTTAGTACTGTTGTTGTTAGACCCAACAGCACCAGGAAGAGGTTAGTACTGTTGTTGTTGTTGTTAGACCCAACAGCATCAGGAAGAGGTTAGTACTGTTGTTGTTGTTAGACCCAACAGCACCAAGAAGAGGTTAGTACTGTTGTTGTTGTTGTTAGACCCAACTTCACCAGGAAGAGGTTAGAACTGTTGTTGTTAGACCCAACAGCACCAGGAAGAGGTTAGTACTGTTGTTGTTAGACCCAACAGCACCAAGAAGAGGTTAGTACTGTTGTTGTTGTTGTTAGACCCAACTTCACCAGGAAGAGGTTAGTACTGTTGTTGTTAGACCCAACAGCACCAGGAAGAGGTTAGTACTGTTGTTGTTGTTGTTAGACCCAACAGCACCAGGAAGAGGTTAGTACTGTTGTTGTTGTTAGACCCAATTGCACCAGCAAGAGGTTAGTACTGTTGTTAGACCCAACAGCACCAGGAAGAGGTTAGTACTGTTGTTGATGTTAGACCAAACAGCACCAGGTAGAGGTTAGTACTGTTGTTGTTGTTAGACCCAACAGCACCAGGTAGAGGTTAGTACTGTTGTTGTTGTTAGACCCAACAGCACCAGGTAGAGGTTAGTACTGTTGTTGTTAGATCCAACAGCACCAGGAAGAGGTTAGTACTGTTGTTGTTGTTGTTAGACCCAACAGCATCAGGAAGAGGTTAGTACTGTTGTTGTTGTTATACCCAACAGCACCAGGAAGAGGTTAGTACTGTTGTTGTTGTTAGACCCAACAGCACCAGGAAGAGGTTAGTACTGTTGTTGTTGTTAGACCCAACAGCACCAGGTAGAGGTTAGTACTGTTGTTGTTAGATCCAACAGCACCAGGAAGAGGTTAGTACTGTTGTTGTTGTTGTTAGACCCAACAGCATCAGGAAGAGGTTAGTACTGTTGTTGTTGTTAGACCCAACAGCACCAGGAAGAGGTTAGTACTGTTGTTGTTGTTAGACCCAACAGCACCAAGAAGAGGTTAGTACTGTTGTTGTTGTTGTTAGACCCAACTTCACCAGGAAGAGGTTAGAACTGTTGTTGTTAGACCCAACAGCACCAGGAAGAGGTTAGTACTGTTGTTGTTAGACCCAACAGCACCAGGAAGAGGTTAGTACTGTTGTTGTTGTTGTTAGACCCAACAGCACCAGGAAGAGGTTAGTACTGTTGTTGTTGTTAGACCCAATTGCACCAGCAAGAGGTTAGTACTGTTGTTGTTAGACCCAACAGCACCAGGAAGAGGTTAGTACTGTTGTTGTTGTTGTTAGACCCAACAGCACCAGGAAGAGGTTAGTACTGTTGTTGTTGTTAGACCCAACAGCACCAGCAAGAGGTTAGTACTGTTGTTTTTGTTAGACCCAACAGCACCAGGAAGAGGTTAGTACTGTTGTTGATGTTAGACCAAACAGCACCAGGTAGAGGTTAGTACTGTTGTTGTTGTTAGATCCAACAGCACCAGGAAGAGGTTAGTACTGTTGTTGTTGTTAGACCCAACAGCACCAGGTAGAGGTTAGTACTGTTGTTGTTGTTAGATCCAACAGCACCAGGAAGAGGTTAGTACTGTTGTTGCTGTTGTTAGACCCAACTTCACCAGGAAGAGGTTAGAACTGTTGTTGTTAGACCCAACAGCACCAGGAAGAGGTTAGTACTGTTGTTGTTAGACCCAACAGCACCAGGAAGAGGTTAGTACTGTTGTTGTTGTTGTTGTTAGACCCAACTTCACCAGGAAGAGGTTAGTACTGTTGTTGTTAGACCCAACAGCACCAGGAAGAGGTTGGTACTGTTGTTGTTGTTAGACCCAACAGCACCAGGAAAAGGTTAGTACTGTTGTTAGACCCAACAGCTCCAGTACCGCTGTGTACTGTGTTACTGTCCTACTGTGTTACTGTCCTACTGTGTTACTGCTTTACTGTCCTACTGTGTTACTGTCCTACTTGGACCTCAAATGTAATGCTTTTGCCGTCTGAGGTGCAATAGGCTAAGGTGTGTGTGTGTGTGGGTGTGTGTGTGTAGGCCCAGGCTCTGGTGTGTGTGTATGAGGCACAGCAGAAGGAACTGAAGAACCATAGTGTGGAGGAGGGCCAGCTGAAGAGATCTTTAGGGATGAAGATGGACAAGGAGTCCAAACAACATATACGACGACAGAAGAAGAAGGAGATTAAGGATCAATACATTGAGGATGTACTGGGGTATGAGAGGGGAACGAGTAGGGGAGGAGAAGCGTAGATGAGGGGAGGAGAAGCGTAGATGAGGGGAGGAGAAGCGTAGATGAGGGGAGGAGAAGAGTAGATGAGGGGAGGAGAAGAGTAGATGAGGGGAGGAGAAGAGTAGATGAGGGGAGGAGAAGAGTAGATGAGGGGAGTAGATGAGTGGAGAAGAGAAAAGTGTGGGGAGGAGAAGAGAAGAGTGGGGAGGAGAAGACTAGGCGGGAGGAGAGGAGTGGGGAGGGGAGGAGAAGAGTAGAGAGGGGAGGAGAAGACTAGGGTGGAGGAGAAGACTAGGGAGGGGAGGAGTAGGGGGAGGGGAGGAGAAGAGTAGGGGGAGGGGAGGAGAAGAGTAGGGGGAGGGGAGGAGAAGAGTAGGGGGAGGGGAGGAGAAGAGTAGGGGGAGGGGAGGAGAAGAGTAGGGAGGGGAGGAGAAGAGTAGGGAGGGGAGGAGAAGACTAAGGGGGAGAGGAGTAGGGAGGGGAGGAGAAGACTAGGGGGGAGGAGTGGGGGGGGGGAGAAGAGTAGAGAGGGGAGGAGAAGAGTAGGGGGGAGGAGTGGGGGGGGAGAAGAGTAGAGAGGAGTAGGGGGGGGGAGAAGAGTAGAGAGGAGTAGGGAGGAGAGGAGGAGGAGGAGGGGAGGAGAGGAGTGGGGAGTAGGGGGAAGGGGGGGGGGAGAAGAGTAGGGGGAGGGGAGGAGAAGAGTAGGGGGAGGGGAGTGGAAGAGTGGGGAGGGGAGGGGAAGAGTAGGGAGGGGAGCGGAGGAGAAGAGTAGGGAGGGGAAGAGTAGAGAGGGGAGGAGAAGACTAGGGGGGGGGGGGAGTAGAGAGGGGAGGAGAAGAGTAGGAGAAGGGGAGGAGAAGACTAGGGGGGGAGGGGGGGGAGAGTAGAGAGGGGAGGAGAAGAGTAGGGGAAGGGGAGGAGAAGAGTAGGGAGGAGAGGAGAATAGTAGGGAGGGGAGGAGAAGGGAAGAGAATAGTAGGGAGGGGAGGAGAAGAGTAGGGAGGGGAAGAGAAGAGTAGGGAGGAGTATGCTTAAATGAAATATGTGTGTCTCTATAGTCAGTGTGACAATGTTCACCAGAAGAGGGAGCAGATAGCGGACCAGATCCAGGAGAGAGACAGAGATTCTCAACACCTCCGCAGTCAGATGACCAACCTGAGGGACACCTGCAGTCAGGAGACTGAGAAAGCACAGGTAACACACCACAGGCACAACATAAATGTCTAGATGACCAACCTGAGGAACACCCGCAGGCAGTCAGGAGACGGCGAGAGCTCAGGTACTGTATATCTACACACCTTACATGTATAATATCTATAGTGTGAGGTATGTAGTTAAACAGTGTAATATATATATATATACATACATACACACACACACACACACACACACACACACAGTGCCTTGTGAAAGTATTCGGCCCCCTTGAACTTTGCGACCTTTTGCCACATTTCAGGCTTCAAACATAAAGATATAAAACTGTATTTTTTTGTGAAGAATCAACAACAAGTGGGACACAATCATGAAGTGGAACGACATTTATTGGATATTTCAAACTTTTTTAACAAATCAAAAACTGAAAAATTGGGCGTGCAAAATTATTCAGCCCCCTTAAGTTAATACTTTGTAGCGCCACCTTTTGCTGCGATTACAGCTGTAAGTCGCTTGGGGTATGTCTCTATCAGTTTTGCACATCGAGAGACTGACATTTTTTCCCATTACTCCTTGCAAAACAGCTCGAGCTCTGAGGTTGGATGGAGAGCATTTGTGAACAGCAGTTTTCAGTTCTTTCCACAGATTCTCGATTGGATTCAGGTCTGGACTTTGACTTGGCCATTCTAACACCTGGATATGTTTATTTTTGAACCATTCCATTGTAGATTTTGCTTTGTGTTTTGGATCATTGTCTTGTTGGAAGACAAATCTCCGTCCCAGTCTCAGGTCTTTTGCAGACTCCATCAGGTTTTCTTCCAGAATGGTCCTGTAGTTGGCTCCATCCATCTTCCCATCAATTTTAACCATCTTCCCTGTCCCTGATGAAGAAAAGCAGGTCCAAACCATGATGCTGCCACCACCATGTTTGACAGTGGGGATGGTGTGTTCAGTGTGATGAGCTGTGTTGCTTTTACACCAAACATAACGTCTTGCATTGTTGCCAAAAAGTTCAATTTTGGTTTCATCTGACCAGAGCACCTTCTTCCACATGTTTGGTGTGTCTCCCAGGTGGCTTGTGGCAAACTTTAAACAACACTTTTTATGGATATCTTTAAGAAATGGCTTTCTTCTTGCCACTCTTCCATAAAGGCCAGATTTGTGCAATATACGACTGATTGTTGTCCTATGGACAGTCTCCCACCTCAGCTGTAGATCTCTGCAGTTCATCCAGAGTGATCATGGGCCTCTTGGCTGCATCTCTGATCAGTCTTCTCCTTGTATGAGCTGAAAGTTTAGAGGGATGGGCAGGTCTTGGTAGATTTGCAGTGGTCTGATACTCCTTCCATTTCAATATTATCGCTTGCACAGTGCTCCTTGGGATGTTTAAAGCTTGGGAAATCTTTTTGTATCCAAATCCGGCTTTAAACTTCTTCACAACAGTATCTCAGACCTGCCTGGTGTGTTCCTTGTTCTTCATGATGCTCTCTGCGCTTTTAACGGACCTCTGAGACTATCACAGTGCAGGTGCATTTATACGGAGACTTGAATACACACAGGTGGATTGTATTTATCATCATTAGTCATTTAGGTCAACATTGGATCATTCAGAGATCCTCACTGAACTTCTGGAGAGAGTTTGCTGCACTGAAAGTAAATGGGCTGAATAATTTTGCACGCCCAATTTTTCAGTTTTTGATTTGTTAAAAAAGTTTGAAATATCCAATAAATGTCGTTCCACTTCATGATTGTGTCCCACTTGTTGTTGCTTCTTCACAAAAAAATACAGTTTTATATCTTTATGTTTGAAGCCTGAAATGTGGCAAAAGGTCGCAAAGTTCAAGGGGGCCGAATACTTTCGCAAGGCACTGTATATAGTGTAATATATATAGTGTATCTACACACCTTACAGGTTGGCAGGTCTGAATATGAATGCATTTTGCAACACAATTTTAAGTCCAAGTACACTGGTGGAATATCAACCTTGACACTGAACCAATCACCTTTTCATATTTCTCTATATGGCCACCAGGACCTGTTTGATCGTCTGCTGGCAGCTCTGGATCACTTCCATAAACGCATACAGAACCACGTCGTCGAAGGCAACAACGACATCGTCAAGATGACTGCTAACTTCTGACCCAGTGTAGTTGACTTCTCCACATCTGTCATTAGTTTAGCTCTGCTCTGCTAACTTCTAACCCAGTGTAGTTGACTTCTCCACATCTCTGTCATTAGTTTAGCTCTGCTAACTTCTAACCCAGTGTAGTTGACTTCTCCACATCTCTGTCATTAGTTTAGCTCTGCTAACTTCTAACCCAGTGTAGTTGACTTCTCCACATCTCTGTCATTAGTTTAGCTCAGCTAACTTCTAACCCAGTGTAGTTGACTTCTCCACATCTCTGTCATTAGTTTAGCTCTGCTAACTTCTGACCCAGTGTAGTTGACTTCTCCACATCTGTCATTAGTTTAGCTCAGCTAACTTCTAACCCAGTGTAGTTGACTTCTCCACATCTCTGTCATTAGTTTAGCTCAGCTAACTTCTGACCCAGTGTAGTTGACTTCTCCACATCTGTCATTAGTTTAGCTCTGCTAACTTCTAACCCAGTGTAGTTGACTCCTCTCCATGTCTTATTTTGGTAACATACAAACATGCAACTTTTATTTGTGAATAAAAATATCTATTCTCACTCTGCGGCGTCACCATCTGTTAATGTTTATTCATGTGACCACTTTTCAATTTTGTATATTAAACAAAACAATTGAATAGCATGACTATATAATTAGATGGTGCCGGAGGAGATAGCTGCTGTTTTACGGTCTCCAAACCAATTGTGCTATTGTGTTTTTTTGTGTAATTTGTAACTTATGTGTGCATTACTAGGACCTGAGAGGGTGGTACCCTCTCAGGTCCTGGAGCCGTACCGCCCTGTCAGGTCCTGGAACCTGAAAAGGGAGATATGGAGAACTAAAAGAGGGAAGTGGGAGTTTTAATTATTTTGCTAATAATGTGGTGTGCCCTACCTGCCCTGAATGACTGGTCGCCACAGCTGTTACCTGTTTTGGTTTCAAACCGTCCAGTTGGTGGCGGCAAAACACTTTGTTTTAGTGTAGCCCGCCATAAAACCCACAGAAAAAGAAGAAGCAGCAGCAGAATCTTCCTGTTTTTGTGGTTTTATTTTGAGATTTGCTCCCTGCAATTATGTGTTTGTCCAGTTTTGAGGTGCGTCTGTGCAAACTGGTGAGACATGAGAACACCTTTACAACTCTTCGATGCGGTCATATTCTGACAAGCAGCATCAAAAGACAACAGCTGGAGGGATATGTCACAGATCTCATCAAATCAAAATCAATTTATATAGCCCTTCTTACATCAGCTGATATCTCAAAGGGCTGTACAGAAACCCAGCCTAAAATCCCAAACAGCAAGCGATGCAGGTGTAGAAGCACGGTGGCTAGGAAACACTCCCTAGAAAGGCCAAAACCTAGGAAGAAACCTAGAGAGGAACCAGGTTATGAGGGGTGGCCAGTCACATTCTGGCTGTGCCGGGTGGAAATTAGAACACGGCCAAGATGTTCAAATGTTCATTGATGACCAGCAGGGTCAAATAATAATCACAGTAGTTGTCGAGGGTGAAACCGGAGTAAATGTCAGTTGGCTTTTCATAGGCGATTATTATACCGCTCCTGCTGTCTCTAGAGAGTTGAAAACAGCAGGTCTGGGACAGGTAGCACATCCGGTGAACATGAAATTTGAACACCGATATCAAAGAAATATTGAGAAAGATTTGGATTTGGGGCCGGTGTGTTCTCAATCTGAAATGGGTGAAGGAGAAGAGTGGGGCCGCAGTGTGTGTTTGTGGTCTTACGTTCAGCTGACCTACTTTTCTGGAAAGAAGAAATTCTGAGTGGGAAATTTTCAGTGCCTGTGTTGTGTCAAATCATACATATTAGCAGGGCTAGTTCAAACATCTGAAAACAGGCACTGTGGTGTTATAATGATTAGCAGATGTTTATGAAATCAGTTATTTTGGGTAAACATTTTAGCTCAACGTAGACCATGGAGATGTTTTAAGATTGCTCACCTCCCCGGCCCCTCTCCAAAGCCCAGGCCCTTCTCACCAACACCCAACCCACAGTCCAGGCGAACCCGTGCTCCCTGCCCTGCAACTCCATCAACCTCTGACCCATCTCCCCAACACAGCCACAATGACCGGAAGAGGAAGACAGCTGAGGATCCTTTGGACACTGCAGCAGGAGTTACAGAAACAGCAGCAGCGTCCAGCTAAGGCTACGACAATTTTCACAGAACCACTTGTTGCAATTTCGATGAGGCTCTCTTGTTCAGATATCGGTAAGTGGACTGGAGGCAGATCATGAAAGGGATAACAAATCCAGTTGTTTGTGTCATCCGTTTTGGGAAAGTACCTGCGTAACTGAGCGCCCAACTCACTCAGGTGCTTCACTACATCACATGACATTGTCCATAAGCTCGAGTTCATTTGCACATAAAAAATCACACTGATGGAAAGATCTGTGTGTTGTCCTTGTTATTTAAAAAAAAAATATTTAACCTTTATTTAACCAGGTAGGCAAGTTGAGAACAAGTTCTCATTTACAATTGCGACCTGGCCAAGATAAAGCAAAGCAGTTCGACACATACAACGACACAGAGTTACACATGGAGTAAAACAAACATACAGTCAATAATACAGTATAAACAAGTCTATATACGATGAGAGCAAATGAGTAAAGGCAAAAAAAGGCCATGGTGGCAAAGTAAATACAATATAGCAAGTAAAACACTGGAATGGTAGATTTTCAGTGGAAGAATGTGCAAAGTAGAAATAAAAATAATGGGGTGCAAAGGAGCAAAATAAATACAGTAGGGAAAGAGGTAGTTGTTTGGGCTAAATTATAGGTGGGCTATGTACAGGTGCAGTAATATGTGAGCTGCTCTGACAGTTGGTGCTTAAAGCTAGTGAGGGAGATACGTGTTTCCAGTTTCAGAGATTTTTGCAGTTCGTTCCAGTCATTGGCAGCAGAGAACTGGAAGGAGATGCAGCCAAAGAAATAATTGGTTTTGTGGGTGACTAGAGAGATATACCTGCTGGAGCGCGTGCTCCAGATGGGTGCTGCTATGGTGACCAGCGAGCTGAGATAAGGGGGGACTTTACCTAGCAGGGTCTTGTAGATGACATGGAGCCAGTGGATTTGGCGAGGAGTATGAAGCGAGGGCCAGCCAACGAGAGTGTACAGGTCGCAATGGTGGGTAGTATATGGGGCTTTGGTGACAAAACGGATTGCACTGTGATAGACTGCATCCAATTTGTTGAGTAGGGTATTGGAGGCTATTTTGTAAATGACATCGCCGAAGTCGAGGATTGGTAGGATGGTCAGTTTTACAAGGGTATGTTTGGCAGCATGAGTGAAGGATGCTTTTTTGCGAAATAGGAAGCCAATTCTAGATGTAACTTTGGATTGGAGATGTTTGATGTGGGTCTGGAAGGAGAGTTTACAGTCTAACCAGACACCTAGGTATTTGTAGTTGTCCACGTTTTCTAAGTCGGAGCCGTCCAGAGTAGTGATGTTGGACAGGCGGGCAGGTGCAGGCAGCGGTCGGTTGAAAAGCATGTATTTAATTTTACTTATATTTAAGAGCAATTGGAGGCCACGGAAGGAGAGTTGTATGGCATTGAAGCTTGCCTGCAATGCAGACAGAGAAGAGTTTGAACTTTTTAATCATAGCCTCAATTTTGTCCCGCACATTGAATATAGTTGCGGAGAGTCCCTGTAATCCTAGATTCAGAACATTCAGGCGAGAAAAAACATCACCCAGACAGGCCAGACAAGTGAAAATTATGGTCAGTAAAGAAAACTTTAAGCTCGTCTCTCAATTAATCAATTAAAAAAAACGTTTCAATACTTTGCCCCTTGATAACCAGCACAGAAAGTACACGAGAGTTCAGGGGCTTCGCTTTAACAAAGTTAACCATTTTCACTGTAGTGTCCAAAACGTCTTTCAATCTGTCAGGCATTCCCTTGGCAGCAAGAACCTCTCGGTGGACGCTGCAGTGTACCCAAGAGCCTCTCAGTGGATGCTGTAGTGTACCCAAGAACCTCTCGGTGGATGCTGCAGTGTACCCAAGAGCCTCTCGGTGGATGCTGCAGTGACCCAAGAACCTCTCGGTGGATGCTGAAGTGACCCAAGAACCTCTCGGTGGATGCTGCAGTGACCCAAGAACCTCTCGGTGGATGCTGCAGTTTACCCAAGAGCCTCTCGGTGGATGCTGCAGTCTACTCAAGAGCCTCTCGGTGGATGCTGCAGTCTACCCAAGAACCTCTCGGTGGATGCTGCAGTCTACCCAAGAACCTCTAGGTGGATGCTGCAGTTTACCTAAAAGCCTCTAGGTGGATGCTGCAGTCTACCCAAGAGCCTCTCGGTGGATGCTGCAGTTTACCCAAGAGCCTCTAGGTGGATGCTGCAGTCTACCCAAGAGCCTCTAGGTGGATGCTGCAGTTTACCCAAGAGCCTCTAGGTGGATGCTGCAGTCTACCCAAGAGCCTCTAGGTGGATGCTGCAGTTTACCCAAGAGCCTCTAGGTGGATGCTGCAGTGTACCCAAGAGCCTCTAGGTGGATGCTGTAGTGTACCCAAGAACCTCTCGGTGGATGCTGCAGTGTACTGTTAAGGGAATTTTTATCAATAATGACTATGTATACATTTCAATCAGGACTGACTAATCAGAATACTATTATGTTACTGTATAGATGTATGAATTTTCTTTTAACCCTAGTACTGAATATAATGTGTGTAAATATAATCAAGAATTAGAACAATGACTGTCTGTTCCTTGGTAGAAATTAATGAACTTATCGCTAGACTGGCTGGAATGCTTATCTACACAGGCAGACCTTGGCTCGGATCATAAATTATCTAAGTCTTGAGAACCATACAGCCATTGTACTGGAGTGGAGATGAGACTGGGTATAACGAAAACTAATGACGTCATTTTCAGTTTATAACCTGTGGTATGTTCAGTACTATTGAGAATAAACGCAGCTGGTTGATTTTTGAGACTGGTCTCTGTCCATTTTATGCAAATGAGTTTGGGAATATAGTGGATATACACTACACAAGGTGGACTTCCTGTCTGGGTGAAACGCAATTAAGAGTCCACTGCTCCAAAAAACTATTCCACCCACGAACAAGCATGCGAGAAAGTTCTACACACGTAAACCGCCTTAAGTCGGCTCAATGGAAATTACCTTTAAATTTCCTCCACACTACACTGATTTTCGGTGCTAAGGTTTGAATCCAGTCCTAGACCCCAGCACATTCTTCCTTCAAACAGGAGAACAGAAGACAAGGCAATCAATATTGTAGAGGTAATAATATGTAATTTAGCAGACACTTTTAGTCAAAGCGATTTAGTCTTAAGCGCATGCATTTTTAGGTATGGGTGGTCCTGGGAATCAAACTCACTACCCTGGTGTTAAAAGCAACATGCTCTACCAACTGAGGACCAAGTGTTGTATGTTTTGTTGACATGTATTTTGTCCATAATATGGAAAAATCCAAATTCATAATATAGAATTATTTATCCATAATGTAGAATTATAGCAACAGAATTAACAGAAATTAACAGAAATTAAACCAAGTACTTTTTTATTTAACCTTTATTTAACCAGGTAGGCTAGTTGAGAACAAGTTCTCATTTACAACTGCGACCTGGCTAAGATAAAGCAAAGCAGTGCGACACAAACAACAACACAGTGTTACACATGGAATAAACAAACATACAGTCAATAACACAATAGAAAAAAATTAAGTCTATATACAGTGTGTGAAAATGGTAGGAGGTAAGGCAATAAATAGGCCATAGTAGCGAAGTAATTACAATTTAGCAGATTAACACTGTGATAGATGAGCAGATGGTGATGTGCAGGTAGAGATACTGGTGTGCAAAAGAGCAGAAAAGTAAATAAAAACAGTATGGGGATGAGGTAGGTAGATTGGGTGGGTTATTTACAGATGGACTATGTACAGCTGCAGCTTTTTTTGTAAGGTAAGAGCTCGGTGACTTTCAACGTGGCATTGTCATAGGATAACAAGTCAGTTTGTCAAATTTCTGCTCTGCTAGAGCTGCCCTCTGTGAACTGTAAGTGCTGTTATTGTGAAGTGGAAATGTCTAGGAGCAACAACAGCTCAGCCAGGAAGTGGTAGACCACACAAGCTCACAGAACGGGACCGCTGAGTGCTGAAGCGCGTAGTGTGTAAAAATCGTCTTAACTCGGTTGCAACACTCACTACCGAGTTCCAAACTGCATCTGGGAGCAACATAAACTGTTCATCGGGAGCTTCATGAAATGGGTTTCCATGGCTGAGCAGCCGCACACAAACCTAAGATCACCATGCTCAATGCGAAGGGTCGGCTGAAGTGGTGTAAAGTTTGCTGCCATTGGACTCTGGAGCAGTGAAAACGTGTTCTCTGGAGTGATGAATCACGCTTCACTATCTGGCAGTCTGAAGGACAAATCTGGGTTTGGCGGATACCAGGAGAACGCTACCTGCACCAATGCATAGTACCAACTGTAAAGTTTGGTGGAGGAGGAATAATGGTCTGGGGATGTTTTTCATGGTTCGGGCCCATTAGTTCCAGTTAAGGGAAATCTAAATGCTACAGCTTATAATTACATTCTAGACGATTCTGTGCTTCCAACTTTGTGGCAACAGTTTGGGGAAGGCCTCCGTTGATATGTTTTAAAATAAAATAGCAACTGAGTGAGCTCAACTGTGAACAGTCCCAAAAGTGGATTGACAGAAAACCAGACCATATAACCAGACCATATAATGGCGACTCGTACATTGTGCCCCTGGCCTGAGAGGATGTTAGTTCAACATGTAGCAAGATGTAGTAACATTAGGCTAATGTTAACCAGCTGGCTAATTGTTGCCCATGAAAGGAAGTTAGGCTAACTAGCAAGCATTTTATCCAGGTAGCCTAGGACAACAAAAACTAAAAGTGTGTACTGTATGACAGAGTGATAGACTGTTTCGTCAACATGAAAGAGAGGAGGATGGCATTGGCATTTCTCTACAAGTAGGGTGAGTCAACATGGTTTTTCGACTTACACACATAAATCAGTACCATGGACAGCCACATCATACGTGACCGACTGGCTCGATTCGGTCTTATGTAGCAAAATGTGAAATGGTGTTTTATACATTGGATAAAAGTAGACTGGTATATCATACACTACAGTTGAGGAACAATGGGAAAGTAATTCTGCTTTGAAAGTTTGCTAACTTAACACGTAACGTACACGTAATGTTAGCTAGCTAGCTAGCCAGCCAGCTAACGTTAGCTAGCTAGCTAATAGGCTAGCTAGCTAGCTAATAGTACACTAACTTGAAATTAAAACGACTTTCTGGCAAAATTAGAAACGTGTAATATCTGAAAATGTAGCCAGCGAGACTATCGTACCTGTTTACATGGATAGATGCTTATCCCTCTCTGTCATGGATGCCCTTAGTTTGAAGATGTAATCTGGAGACAGGTGTTTTATACAACTGTGTTCTCTTTTTGACTCCGTCTGCATATTTGCAATCAGACCAGAATTTTCTCCATCTCCTTAGCTAGCATACTCTAATTCCACTGATTTCAAAACTCGGTCCTCCAGAAAGTGGAGAGCAACACTTATGCAGTTCTACCACGGGATATAGACAGAAGAGTGCTACATGTCAGACCAATCCAAACTCCTCTCTCGGCATGTCCAGCCCACTCATTATCTCAGGCAATCATGGCTTGCGGGAAGTTTGCTGTCTTTTTCGGTGGCTAAAACAACTAGACTTGTAATTTAACAATTGTATTAATATTTACAGATGGCATACAAGTTTGTTATTAAGCCACATGAAAGTTTACATGTCCAGAAGGCATTTCTGCCAAAAAACGCATTTTGATTAAGAAAATTAAGTTTACGTTCAATGGCGCTCCTGTACCACAACTAATTTCCTGAAACGAGTCACATATTTAGCTTACGTTGGTTAGACTAAATAGGTTTTGGTATCTTTTAGTTGTCACTGTATTAGACTAAGCAGAGGTGATTCAGGCCTGGGCCTACGAGGGGGCAATGCCCCCTTAGTTGGAATATTGTGCCCCATCAGTTTTGGATCCTTATTCGGTCCCACAATCCGTCATGCCCAACCGATTAGTTGTGTATGCTTCGTTCATGCAACTCCCTTGCCGCATCATACATACGTCATACACATTTTACCAGTTGAAAAAAAACGATTGGCCTTCACAGTAGAAGGGCGGGGTCAATTTGACCGTCAGGTTTACTTTCAAAGTTATGTTCTACGAAAAAAAAAAATCACCGCGCAGCTGGATGGAATTTAGCTAATGTTAATTGTGAGGTAGGTAGCTGATATCATAATAAATATTATAAAGTGGCTTTGCCAGGGCACAACAGCAGCATCAGATCAAAGCGGTGGGGAGGGGGAGAAGCTTGCCACAGAGGCCAAGGCTGATAAGCCAACGCTAATCACCGAGGCCAATGCCATTGATCCCAGCAGGCAAGGCACCTGCGTGACATAGGAGGTGACATAGGAGGTAACCAACCTAAGGAGGTCCTGCAGCCGCCAAATCCGAACCTAGCAGCAGCACCGCCAGGATATTACAAGCACTGACGCCTCCGTTAGTGCCTGATGACCTCAGTGATGAGGAGCCAGCGCAGGATTGTCTGGGGAAATACCCAACCCGCCTGTACTGTGGGAGAAAATGGGCATTTTGTACACATGGTTCAAAGGCAGAGAGTGGCTGAAATATTCCTGCAAGGCAGATGCAGCTTTCGGCTATCCTTGTTGAACATTTTACATCAGCTACAATGCGAACTCCGAAAAGGCATTCACCCAAACTGGAAATAATAACTGGCAACGTGCCATTGATAGCAACAAGGGACTGGGGAGGCACGCATTAAGCAAAGAACATTTGAAATGCATGGTACTTTGGACAGATAGACAAGCAAGGAATGCACAGGGAGCAGAGATTAACACTTGTGAATTCTGCACAGCTTGAAAGAAATCGTATTTGTCATCGATTGTGGACATTGTGGAATTCCTTTCTGTCAACGAGCTTCCTCTCAGGGGAACTTTGGATGCAAGGGGGAGATGGACTATTGCTGGCGATGTTAGATTATTCGCTTAGGAAAGACGATTAACTTGTTAGTGCCTTAACCACAATTCCCCCCAATTCATGGTAGACAATTAAAGTGGTTGGGACTAAAGACCCAACCGGGTGTGAGAACATTTAAATTGTACTCTGTTACAACTGTGCGAGCAACTGTGTTTGTGAGCAGCTACTGTTTCTTAGGAAACAAACTGTGGCTGCCATATATACAGGAGAGAAACTGAAATGGATGCTTGAGCAGCGATGGACTGGTCATCTGGCCACGGTGAGTGTTGTCGAGTCTTGTGTATCATTAAATGTGAAGACTTATCCATATCCAATTATTACGTGATTAAATTAATCATGTACATGTTAATTAACTAGGAAGTCGGGGCACCACGGGAAAATGTTTAGAGTTACCGAGTTATAATTTCCTGAATATAACTCTTCAGATATTATAATATCGTATCAATTACAGTCTTCAATGAATGATTATTATATTAATTGTTACCTTGTTAGTCTCATTCCAAAAGTCGTACAATTCTTGGTTATCTGCACGAAGCCTAGTTTCCATTAGGAATCAGCAATATACAAATTGGCTTAATTATTTATTTACTAACCAACTAAATAATTACAGAAATACAAACAGTAGATATTGGTTACTAACAATGATAGAAAAGTCCCTAGTGGGCTAAGCCGATATGACAGCTTGGTATACAAAGGAAAGAGGTGGGGCAGACAAGATGGATTACACACACTTGTTTATTTTAAGTCAGTTAAGAACAAATTCTTATTTACAATGACGGCCTAGGAATAGTGGGTTAACTGGCTTGATCAGGGGCAGAACAACAGACTTTTAACTTGTCCACTCTGGGATTTGATCTGGCAACCTTCTGGTTACTAGTCCAACGCTCTAACCACTAGACTACCTGCCATCAATTGTACTCATGCTAATATTTTGCACATGAACGGCTGCTCATTCTGAAATAAATTGCGATGTACATATTTACTCTTGTATGTCATTGTCTCTCTCACTCAATCATTCTGTAGAGTTCATCAGAGTCTCTGGTTAACTTTCCCAGAAGTCACAATGTATTTCACGGTTATAGGAGGTTAGACTGGATACTTCAGAGTACCATTCGGAAAAGTTCTCATAGAATAGATGCTGCGTGGTGGTTGTCGGTATTCTCGTTCTCGGTTTACGTAACTTGTAGCTACAGACTAGTAACTTGTGTCATCTAGAAATTGCTCTTATTCTGCAGTAATCGATAGTCTCAGAGTTGAACCATTTCTAGCCGTGTAGCCCAAACTACAGCTGTATGGTCTAATGGTCTATAGAATTGTAGCCATTCCAACGTGGGGACTCTGTCCCGGCCTTCTCTGACTTAATGTATATTTTGTAGGAAGTGGGTTTTATACTCTGTGGAAGAAGGGGTGGTCCATGATGCCTGATGAAATGTCTGGCCTCACAGGGGCCACTGACTAGTTAAAACTTTATAAATAAACAAGTATCTTGTTTAGAAGGCCAATATGACATTACATCTTCACACAATTAGTTTCATATTCAATCATATATTTTACACAACATTCAGGCAGAAAACGAATAACTGAGAAACGTACACTTCCAAAGCTACCGTTATTCTGTTCTTCCTGATGTCACAAAATAAAACAACTGTGACATGATTGATCTTTAAATACCCATGGACCATTCCCACATTCTCAAAAATAGAAAAATACAATTTGATTTGATAGTGATTTCTTGGGTATGGCGCTACAAGCTTAGCACAACTGTATTTGAGGAGTTTCTCCCATTCTTCTCTGCAGATCCTCTCAAGCTGTCAGGTTGGATGGGGAGCGTCGCTGCACAGCTTTTTTCAGGTCTCTCCAGAGATGTTCACGTTCAAGTCCGGGCTCTGGCTGGGCAACTCAAGGACATTCAGAGACTTGTCCCAAAGCCACTCCTGCATTGTCCTGTTGGAAGGTGAACCTTCACCCCAGTCTGAGGTAACAGAGCGATATTGAGCAGGTTTTCATCAAGGATCTTTCTGTACTTTGCTCCGTTCATCTTTCTCTCGATCCTGACTAGTCTCCCGGTACCTGACGCTGAAAAACATCCCTACAGCATGATGCTTTCGCCGTAGGGATGGTATTAGCCAGGTGATGAGTGATGCCTGGTTTCCTCCTGATGTGACGCTTGGCATTCAGGCCAAAGAGTTCAGTCTTGGTTTCATCAGACCAGAGAATCTTGTTTTACATGGTCTGAGAGTCTTTAGGTGCCTTTTGGCAAACTGCAAGTGGGCTGTCATGTGCCTTTTACTGAGGAGTGGCTTCCGTCTGGCCACTCTACCATAAAGGCCTGATTGGTGGAGTGCTGCAGAGATGGTTGTCCTTCTGGAAGGTTCTCCCAGCTCCACATCTCTGGAGCTCTATCAAAGTGACCATAGGGTTCTTGGTCACCTCCCTGACCAAGGCCCTACTTCCCCAGATTGCTCAGTTTTGCCGGGCGACCAGCTCTAGGAAGAGTCTTGGTGGTTCCAAACTTTTTTCATTTAAGAATGATGGAGGCCACTGTGTTCTTGGGGACCTTCAATGCTGCAGACATTTTTTGGAATCCTTTCCCAGATCTGTGCCTTGACACAATCCTGTCTCGGGGCTTTACGGACAATTCCTTTGACCTCATGGCTTGATTTTTACTCTGACATGCGCTGTCAACTGTGGGACCTTATATAGACAGGTGTGTCTTTCCAAATCATGTCCAATCAATTGAATTTACCACAAGTGGACTCCAATCAAGTTGTATAAACATCTCAAGGATGATCAATGGAAACAGGATGGACCTGAGCTCAATTTAGAGTCTCATAGCAAAGGGTCTGAATACTTATGGAGGTATGGATTTTTTAAAATATGTATTTGCAAAAATTTCTAAAAACCTGTTTTCGCTTTGCCATTATTGGATATTGTGTGTAGATGGATGAGTTTTTACCTGTATTTAAAAATATCTATTTTAGAATAAGGCTGTAACATAACAAAATGTGGAAAAGTCAAGGGTTCTGAATACTTTATGACTGTATTTATATACTTGCAACTGCTGGACTAAAGAAATCTCGGTTGCCCCCATCGACCAAACACTCCAGCCAGCTGGTCTGCGCATGTTCTGAGAACGTGGCTAGGGATACTGTCTGGGCCGCTATCTATGGCTGGGGGGCAGTATTGAGTAGATTGGATGAATAAGGTGTCCAGAGTAAACTGCCTGCTACTCAGGCCCAGAAGCTAAGATATGCACTCTGAAGTTTCTAAAATTGTTTGAATGATGTCTGTGAGTATAACAGAACTCATATGGCAGGCAAAAACCTGAGAAACAATCCAACCAGGAAGTGGGAAATCTGAGGTTTGTAGTTTTTCAACTCTTTGCCTATCGAATATACAGTGTCTATGGGGTCATAATGCACTTCCTAAGGCTTCCACTAGATGTCAACAGTCTTTAGGACATTGTTTCAGGCTTCTACTATGAAGGGGGAGAGAAAGAGAGCTCTTTCAATCAGGTGTCTGCCATTAGCTGATCATGCGCTCTCCCGTGAGAGGTAGCTGCGTTCCATTGCATTTCTAAAGACAAAGGAATTCTCTGGTTGGAACATTATTGAAGATTTATGTTAAAAACATCTTAAAGATTAATTCTATACATCGCTTGACATGTTTCTACGGACTGTAATGGAACTTTTTGACTTTTCGTCTGGACCTAGGGATCGCGCCTCATGAATTTGGATTTGTGAACTAAATGCATGAACAACAAGGACATAAATTTGGACATAAATGATGGACTTTATCGAACAAAACAAACATTTATTGTGGAACTGGGATTCCTGGGAGTGCATTCAGATCATCAAAGGTAAGTGAATATTTATAATGCTATTTCTGACTTCTGTTGACTCCATAGCGGGTATCTGTATGGCTTGTATTTGTGTCTGAGCGCTGTACTCAGATTATTGCATGGTGTGCTTTTAATATGAAGGTTTTTTGAAATCTGACACAGCGGTTGCATTAAGGAGAAGTGGATCTAAAATTCCATGCATACCACTTGTATCTTTTAGCAATGTTTATTATGAGTATTTCTGTAAATTGATGTGGCTCTCTGCAAAAATCACCGGATGTTTTTGAACTACTGAACATAACGCGCCAATGTAAACTGAGATTTTTGGATATAAATATTAACTTTATCGAACAAAACATACATGTATCGTGTAACATGAAGTCCTATGAGTGTCATCTGATGAAGATCATCAAAGGTTAGTGATTCATTTTATCTCTATTTCTGCTTTTTGTGACTCCTCTCTTTGGCTGGAAAAATGGCTGTGTTTTTCTGTGACGAGGCACTCACCTAACATAATCGTTTGGTGTGCTTTCGTTGTAAAGCGTTTTTGGAATCGGACACTGTGGTGGGATTAACAACAAGTGTATCATTATAATGGTGTAAAATACTTGTATGTTTGAGGAATTTTAATTATGAGATTTCTGCACTTTCACTGGCTGTTGTAATATCGATCCCGGTAGTGGGATTTCAGCCATAAGAAGTTAAATGTCTTACTAACACCGGCCACGGAGAAGGAGAGCCCACAGTCTTTGGTAGCGGGCCGCGTCATTTGCACTGTGTTATCCTCAATGCGGGCAAAAAAGGTGTTTAGCTTGTCCAGAAGCAAGACGACGGTGTGCACGACGTGGCTGGATTCCCCTTCGTAATCCGTGATTGCCTGTAGACCCTGCCACATACGTCTCGTGTCTGAGCCATTGAATTGTGACTCCACTTTGTCTCTATACTGACGAGTTGCCTGTTTGATTGCCTTACGGAGGGAATAACTACACTGTTAGTATTCAGCCATATTCCTAGTCACCTTGCCATGGTTAAATGTGATGGTTTGCGCTTTCAGTTTTGTGCCAATGCTGCCATCTATTCACAGTTTCTGGCTAGGGTAGGTTTTAATAGTCACACTGGGTACGTCATCTCCTATACACTTCCTGATAAACTCAGTCACCGTATCTGTGTATTCGTCGATGTTATTCTTTGAGGCTACCCGGAATATATCTGAGTCTGCGTGATCAAAACGATCTTGAAGAGTGGATTCCGATTGGTCAGACCAGCGTTGAATAGTCTTTAGCACGGGTACTTCCTGTTTGAGTGCCTGCCTATAGGAAGGGAGGAGCAAAATGGAGTTGTGATAAGATTTGCTGACGGGATGGCAGGAGAGGGCCTTGTAGACATTTCGAAAAGCTGAGTAGCAGTGGTCTAAAGTTTTCCCAGAGCGAGTGTCAGTGTTGGTAGAACTTGGGTAGCGTTTAACTTTTTGTTAAAATCCCCATCTACAATAAATGCCGCCTCAGGATATGTGGTTTCCAGTTTGCATAAAGTCCAGTGAAGTTCTTTGAGGGCCATCGTGGTATCGGCTTGAGGGGAAATATACATGGCTGTGACTATAACCGAAGAGAATTCTCTTGGGAGGTAATAAGGTCGGCATTTGATTGTGAGCTATTCTAGGTCGGGTGAACAAAAGGACTTGAGTTTCTGTATGTTATCACAATCACATCACACCTTTCTTCTTCCTGGAGAGTTCTTTATTACTGTCTGCGGGATATACTGAGAACCCAGCTGGCTGTAAGGACAAAGACAGTATATTCCATGAGACAGAGTATGTTACAATACCTGATGTCTCTCTGGAAGGAGATTCTCGCCTTGAGCTCGTCTACCTTATTATTCAGAGACTAAATATTAGCGAGTAATACACTTGGAAGGAGTGGATGGTGTGCGCGCCTCCTGAGTTGGATTAGAAGTCCACTCCGAATACCTCTTCTCCGCTGGCTGTGTTTTGGATCATCCTCTGGGATAAGTTTAATTGCCCTGGGGGGTACGAACAAAGGATCCAATTCCCGGTCGTAATACTGGTTAACGCTGCTCTGATAACTTTTGGATATTTCCGGCTGTATAATAATAAACACAAAACATTTTCTGGGCTAATAATATAAGAAATAACCCAGAAAAAAATACAAAGTTGCTTAAAAGCTAGAAGAGGAGCTGCCCGATCTGTTGGTGCCATCTTGAATCTTATGTATGAATACAGACAGGGCAATAACGCTTCTAGCGTCACTATGAGATAGGGTGCATGCCAGGCAGCGGGCTGTAGCCAGCCTGACAGCTTAGTGGATCTGCCACCAGCATAGTCTGTGTAGTCAGCTCAGCTATCCCCATTGAGACCGTGTCTGTGCCTCGATCTAGGTCGGGCAAAACTAAACATGAAGGTGTTCGCCTTAGCAATCTCACTGGAATAAAGACCTCCATTCCTGAACGAGATTGTGATATCTCACATCTCAAAATAGGACTACTTAATGTTACATCCCTCACTTCCAAGGCAGTCGTAGACAATGAACTAATCAGTGATCATAACCTTGATGTGATTGGCCTGACAAACATGGCTCAAGCCTAATGAATTTACTGTGTTAAATATCCCCTGGTCATCCTGGTGGAGGTGTTGCAAACATTTATGAGAGCACATTTCAATAAAATAAATTAAGACTGCGTTTGTCTTTTGAGCTTCTAGTTATAAGATCTATACAGCCCACTGTTTATAGCTACTGTTTACAGGCCTCCTGGGTTCACTGAATTCCTATCGGACCTTGTAGTCATGGAATATAATATTCACATGGTCCACTGACCCACTCCAAAAGGCTTTCGGAGCAATCATTGGCTCAATGGATTTAAATGCAACGCCTCTGGACCTACTCATTTCCACAGTCATACCCTGTATCCAGTTTGGTCCGGTGGAATAAATATTGTGGATGTGTGGGAGCGAGATGTACATATAGGGAGGAACATAATACTGTACCACAACAGAAAGATACACTTAGAGTGCATTTGCCATTCTGGTAAAATGCATTGTCTATTGTATAGGACAGGAAGCCAAAGTAAGGCCATGAGAGCATAGGACAGCTGGACATACCAAGGTCAGAGGGACATACAAGGAGGGGGTCAGCCAAATGACCAACTGATGGACTATAGACATAGGGTATATATTTTTAGGACATGAAGAGAAGAGACACATAGTCTACTAGTCCTAATAAGGACAGATATACCAAAGACCACACCAAACTGAACATAAGGGGTCCATAGGATAAGATGGGCATGTATTATTTTTGGGACATGAAGAGGTCCTGTCACCATTATAACTTGACTGAAAGCAGATATGGGCGTTATTGGGCGTGAACAAGCAGGAAGCACAGATTGAAAGATAATGGTGGCAGAGGGACTGAGGGAAGTAACTTCATTTGCATGTGGGATGGACTCATATGTTGTATGTGTATAAATACAGAGCCAGTGCTCTGGAAAAGTGTGTGTTCCGCGGACCATCTAGGCTTCTGATATGTTTGTATTAAAAGCCTATATTGAATTCACAAGTTCTTGTGTTAAATTTTGTTACGATTCTCCACGACAGATGTAAATGTTTTTTCTCATAATCCTGGACTATTGGACCACCATTTTATTATGGTTGGAATCACAACAAATAATCTGCTCAGAGCCCAACTAAGGATTATCAAAAATTCTCGGACAACCCAAAGATTCCAAGATGCTCTTCCAGACTCTCTCCACCTACCCAAGTACGTCAGATTACAAAAATCAGTTAACCACCTAACCAAGGATCTAAAGGTAACCTTGCGTAATAACTGGGATGCGGTCGCATCTCTAAAAACATAACATTTGTCACAAGAAATGAGTTCCATGGTATACAGAAAATACCAGAGTCCTGAAGCTCCAGAAAATCAGAAACAGAAAATTGGAACGTAAATAGAGCAATATCGAAGTGTGTCACGCCCTGGTCTTAGTATTTTGTGTTTTCTTTATTTATTTTGGTCAGGCCAGGGTGTGACATGGGTTTATTATGTGGTGTGTTTTGTCTTGGGGTTTTGTAGGTATTGGGATTGTGGTATAGTGGGGTTATCTAGAAAAGTCTATGGCTGTCTGGAGTGGTTCTCAATCAGAGGCAGGTGTTTATCGTTGTCTCTGATTGGGAACCATATTTAGGCAGCCATATTCTTTGAGTGTTTCATGGGTGATTGTTCCTGTCTCTGTGTTTGTTTGCACCAGATAGGCTGTATAGGTTTTCACGTTACGTCTTTGTTTTGTATTGTTCGTGTTTTTTCGTTTATTAAACATGTATCAAAATTACCACGCTGCATTTTGGTCCGCCTCTCCTTCATCGGAAGAAAACCGTAACAAAGAGCCCTCACTGCTGCTTGTTCAGCCTACTTTTCCAAATGAATTGAGAATAAAAACAATCCATTATTTATTTGTCTGAAAGCGAACTAAAAAGCAGCCTTCTCAAAGAGAGGACGGCCTTCACTTCAGCAACGATGAATTAATTAACGTCTTCGATGAAAATATCAAATTACTCTGTCTTTCTCCAAAAGTTGTCCTGAGTCTGCCCAGAACTGTCAGGACCTAGGACACACATTTTTTAATCCTATAAGTCTTTACTGAAGACTCATCTCTTCAGTTAGTCCTATGATTGGGTGAACGGCAAGGCACTGGAGTGACGAACCGCCCTTGCTGGCTCCCCTCTCTCCACTGGGATTCTCTGCCTCTGACCCTTACAGGGGTTGAGTCGCTAGCTTACTAGTACTCTTCCATGCCGTCCCTAGGAGGGTACGGCAGGTCGTGCCAGGATTTTTTCGCTAAACTCGACATGAGTGGGTTGAGTCTAACACTAATAACACCTGCTACCCTGTACATGTGACTATTAAACACTGTACCCTGTAATAACACCTACAACCCTGTACATGTGACTATTAAACACTAATAACACCTGCTACCCTGTACATGTGACTATTAAACACTGTAATAACACCTACAACCCTGTACATGTGACTATTAAACACTGTACCCTGTAATAACACCTGCTACCGTGTACATGTGACTATTAAACACTGTAATAACACCTACAACCCTGTACATGTGACTATTAAACACTGTACCCTGTAATAACACCTGCAACCCTGTACATGTGACTATTAAACACTGTACCCTGTAATAACACCTACAACCCTGTACATGTGACTATTAAACACTGTAATAACACCTGCTACCCTGTACATGTGACTATTAAAACACTAATAACGCCTGCTACCCTGTACATGTGACTATTAAACACTGTAATAACACCTACAACCCTGTACATGTGACTATTAAACACTGTACCCTGTAATAACACCTGCAACCCTGTACATGTGACTATTAAACACTGTAATAACACCTACAACCCTGTATATGTGACTATTAAACGCTGTACCCTGTAATAACACCTGCTACCGTGTACATGTGACTATTAAACACTATAATAACACCTACAACCCTGTACATGTGACTATTAAACACTGTACCCTGTAATAACACCTGCAACCCTGTACATGTGACTATTAAACACTGTACCCTGTAATAACACCTGCTACCCTGTACATGTGACTATTAAACACTGTAATAACACCTGTTACCCTGTACATGTGACAATTAAACACTGTACCCTGTAATAACACCTGCTACCCTGTACATGTGACTATTAAACACTGTACCCTGTAATAACACCTGCTACCCTGTACATGTGACTATTAAACACTGTACCCTGTAATAACACCTACAACCCTGTACATGTGACTATTAAACACTGTAATAACACCTGCTACCCTGTACATGTGACTATTAAAACACTAATAACACATATATATACACATATAACTCCAAGATCGCATAGCAGTTCAGACGTCTTTTGTCCTCCTCTTGTCGTGTCCTGTTTATATATATATTTACAACTTTTTTCACATACATTTTTTTTTTCCATCAACTCATCTTCAAAACACTCTCCTGCAACCCGCCTCACCAATTTATATTTATAAAAAAGTATTATTTACCTCAGATCTGTAATCCTCCAAGAAGCTAGCCAGAAACTCCAAGAAGCTAGCCAGAAACTAGCCAGAAGCTAGCCAGGAGCTAGCCCAGAAGCTAATCCAGAAGCTAATCAGAAGCTAGTTAGCTTCTTTACTGGCAAATCGTTAGTATTCAGCTAACCACGGTTTGTGGTCATCAGCTATCCTTTAGCTCGAAAATCTATCGAAAATCCATCGCCAGTTTTGTACGGCGCAGCGCGGCTCGGAACGGAACATACCGGACCAATTATTCTCTCCATGTCCCTGGATTTCAACTGTTCTCTGGACATTCATACCCGGATCTCACAGCTAGCTAGCTAGCTGCTATCCGTGTGACAATCGGCTTTCGTCGATTCCGGAGCAAACATCAATTATTCCGGTGCTAGCCAGCTCCGTCAATCACTCCTGAGTTCCATCATTCACTCCTGGGCTGCAGTCACCTATCCGGACCCGTTTTACTGCCTACGCGGAGCCCCACCGGGCCTTCACAACTGGACTGCCGACGTTATCTACCTGAAGGAGATCCGGCTGGCTCCTCCGTCGCGACGTTACCTGAACGCCCATCTGCGGCCCGCTAACCGTTAGCTGTCTTACCGGCTGCTATCTGAATAGACAATCGGACAATTTATTTATTTTTATTATTATTATGTTTTCTTCTCGGGCCTCTATAACTATATCTATTGTTCTTATTTTTGTTGTTGTTGTGTGATTTGGATTAATCCCCTCTACCACACGGAACCCCACTAATCTACTGACCGAACGCAAGAGGTGGCTAACAACATACCTCCATCCTATGCTAGCTTGCTACCGATGGCCTGGCTAGCTGTCTAAATCGCCGTGACCCTCAACCAACCTCTCCACTCACTGGACCCTTTTGATCACTCGACTAAGCATGCCTCTCCTTAATGTCAATATGTCTTGTCCATTGCTGTTCTGGTTAGTGTTTATTGGCTTATTTCACTGTAGAGCCTCTAGTCCTGCTCACTATACCTTATCCAACCTATTAGTTCCACCACCCACACATGCAATGACATCTCCTGGTTTCAATGATGTTTCTAGAGACAATATCTTTCTCTTCATCACTCAATACCTAGGTTTACCTCCACTGTATTCACATCCTACCTTACCTTTGTCTGTACATTATACCTTGATGCTATTTTATCGCCCCCAGAAACCTCCTTTTACTCTCTGTTCCAGACGTTCTAGACGACCAATTCTTATTGCTTTTAGCCGCACCCTTATTCTACTCCTCCTATGTTCCTCTGGCGATGTAGAGGTGAATCCAGGCCCTGCAGTGCCTAGCTCCACTCCTATTCCCCAGGCGCTCTCTTTTGACGACTTCTGTAACCGTAATAGCCTTGGTTTCATGCATGTTAACATTAGAAGCCTCCTCCCTATGTTTGTTCTATTCACTGCTTTAGCACACTCTGCCAACCCGGATGTTCTAGCTGTGTCTGAATCCTGGCTTAGGAAGACCACCAAAAATTCAGACATTTTAATTCCAAACTACAACATTTGTGAACTGATTGCCCCCCATCTATCTTCAGAGCTCGTGCTGCTAGGCGACCTAAACTGGAACATGCTTAACACCCCAGCCATCCTACAATCTAAACTTGATGCCCTCAATCTCACAAAAATTATCAATGAACCTACCAGGTACCTCCCCAAAGCCTTAAACACGGGCACCCTCATAGATATCATCCTAACCAACTTGCCCTCTAAATACACCTCTGCTGTCTTCAACCAAGATCTCAGCGATCACTGCCTCATTGCCTGCATCCGTAATGGGTCAGCGGTCAAACGACCTCCTCTCATCACTGTAAAACGCTCCCTGAAACACTTCAGCGAGCAGGCCTTTCTAATCGACCTGTCCGGGGTATCCTGGAAGGATATTGACCTCATCCCGTCAGTAGAGGATGCCTGGATATTTTTTTTAAATGCCTTCCTAACCATCTTAAATAAACATGCCCCATTCATGAAATGTAGAACCAGGAACAGATATAGACCTTGGTTCTCCCCAGACCTGACTGCCCTTAACCAACACAAAAACATCCTATTGCGTTCTGCATTAGCATCGAACAGCCCCCGTTATATGCAGCTGTTCAGGGAAGCTAGAAACCATTATACACAGGCAGTTAGAAAAGCCAAGGCTAGCTTTTTCAAGCAGAAATTTGCTTCTTGCAACACTAACTCAAAAAAGTTCTGGGACACTGTAAAGTCCATGGAGAATAAGAACACCTCCTCCCAGCTGCCCACTGCACTGAAGATAGGAAACACTGTCACCACTGATAAATCCACCATAATTGAAAATTTCAATAAGCATTTTTCTACTGCTGGCCATGCTTTCCACCTGGCTACTCCTACCCCTGTCAACAGCACTGCACCCCCAACAGCAACTCGCCCAAGCCTTCCCCATTTCTCCTTCTCCCAAATCCATTCAGCTGATGTTCTGAAAGAGCTGCAAAATCTGGACCCCTACAAATCAGCCGGGCTAGACAATCTGGACCCTTTCTTTCTAAAATGATCTGCCGAAATTGTTGCCACCCCTATTACTAGCCTGTTCAACCTCTCTTTCGTGTCGTCTGAGATTCCCAAAGATTGGAAAGCAGCTGCGGTCATCCCCCTCTTCAAAGGGGGGGACACTCTTGACCCAAACTGCTACAGACCTATATCTATCCTACCATGCCTTTCTAAGGTCTTCGAAAGCCAAGTCAACAAACAGATTACCGACCATTTTGAATCTCACCATACCTTCTCTGCTATGTAATCTGGTTTCAGTGCTGGTCATGGGTGCACCTCAGCCACGCTCAAGGTCCTAAACGATATCTTAACCGCCATCGATAAGAAACATTACTGTGCAGCCGTATTCATTGATCTGGCCAAGGCTTTCGACTCTGTCAATCACCACATCCTCATCGGCAGACTCAACAGCCTTGGTTTCTCAAATGATTGCCTCGCCTGGTTCACCAACTACTTCTCTGATAGAGTTCAGTGTGTCAAATCGGAGGGTCTGTTGTCCGGACCTATGGCAGTCTCTATGGGGGTGCCACAGGGTTCAATTATTGGACCGACTCTCTTCTCTGTATACATCAATGAGGTCGCTCTTGCTGCTGGTGAGTCTCTGATCCACCTCTACGCAGACGACACCATTCTGTATACTTCCGGCCCTTCTTTGGACACAGTGTTAACAACCCTCCAGGCAAGCTTCAATGCCATACAACTCTCCTTCCGTGGCCTCCAATTGCTCTTAAATACAAGTAAAACTAAATGCATGCTCTTCAACCGATCGCTACCTGCACCTACCCCACCCGCCTGTCCAACATCACTACTCTGTGCGGCTCTGACTTAGAATACGTGGACAACTACAAATACTTAGGTGTCTGGTTAGACTGTAAACTCTCCTTCCAGACCCATATCAAACATCTCCAATCCAAAGTTAAATCTAGAATTGGCTTCCTATTTCGCAACAAAGCATCCTTCACTCATGCTGCCAAACGTACCCTTGTAAAACTGACCATCCTACCAATCCTCGACTTTGGCGATGTCATTTACAAAATAGCCTCCAATACCCTACTCAACAAATTGGATGCAGTCTATCACAGTGCAATCCGTTTTGTCACCAAAGCCCCATATACTACCCACCATTGCGACCTGTACGCTCTCGTTGGCTGGCCCTCGCTTCATACTCGTCGCCAAACCCACTGGCTCCATGTCATCTACAAGACCCTGCTAGGTAAAGTCCCCCCTTATCTCAGCTCGCTGGTCACCATAGCATCTCAACCCTGTACATGTGACTATTAAACACTGTAATAACACCTGCAACCCTGTACATGTGACTATTAAACACTGTACCCTGTAATAACACCTGCAACCCTGTACATGTGACTATTAAATACTGTAATAACACCTGTAACCCTGTACATGTGACTATTAAACACTGTAATAACACCTGCAAGCCTGTACATGTGAATATTAAACACTGTAATAACACCTACAACCCTGTAAATGTGACTATTAAAACACTAATAACACCTGCAACCCTGTACATGTGACTATAAAACACTGTAATAACACCTGCAACCCTGTACATGTGACTATAAAACACTGTAATAACACCTGCAACCCTGTACATGTGACTATTAAACACTGTACCCTGTAATAACACCTGTAACCCTGTACATGTGACTATTAAACACTGTAATAACACCTGCAACCCTGTACATGTGACTATTAAACACTGTAATAACACCTGCAACCCTGTACATGTGACTATTAAACACTGTAATAACACCTGTAACCCTGTACATGTGACTATTAAACACTGTAATAACACCTGTAACCCTATACATGTGACTATTAAACACTGTAATAACACCTGCAACCCTGTACATGTGCCTATTAAACACTGTACCCTGTAATAACACCTGCAACCCTGTACATGTAACTATTAAACACTGTACCCTGTAATAACACCTGTAACCCTGTACATGTGACTATTAAACACTGTAATAACACCTGCAACCCTGTACATGTGACTATTAAACACTGTAATAACACCTGCAACCCTGTACATGTGACTATTAAACACTGTAATAACACCTGTAACCCTGTACATGTGACTATTAAACACTGTACCCTGTAATAACACCTGTAACCCTGTACATGTGACTGTTAAACACTGTAATAACACCTGTAACCCTGTACATGTGACTATTAAACACTGTAATAACACCTGCAACCCTGTACATGTGCCTATTAAACACTGTACCCTGTAATAACACCTGCAACCCTGTACATGTAACTATTAAACACTGTACCCTGTAATAACACCTGTAACCCTGTACATGTGACTATTAAACACTGTAATAACACCTGCAACCCTGTAAATGTGACTATTAAACACTGTAATAACACCTGTAACCCTGTACATGTGACTATATAACACTAATAACACCTGCAAGCCTGTACATGTGACTATTAAACACTGTAATAACACCTACAACCCTGTAAATGTGACTATTAAAACACTAATAACACCTGCAACCCTGTACATGTGACTATAAAACACTGCAATAACACCTGCAACCCTGTACATGTGACTATAAAACACTGTAATAACACCTGAAACCCTGTACATGTGACTATTAAACACTGTAATAACACCTGCAACCCTGTACATGTGACTATTAAACACTGTACCCTGTAATAACACCTGTAACCCTGTACATGTGACTATTAAACACTGTACCCTGTAATAACACCTGTAACCCTGTACATGTGACTATTAAACACTGTACCCTGTAATAACACCTGCAACCCTGTACATGTGACTATTAAACACTGTAATAACACCTGCAACCCTGTACATGTGACTATTAAACACTGTAATAACACCTGTAACCCTGTACATGTGACTATAAAACACTGTAACCTGTAATAACACCTGTAACCCTGTACATGTGACTATTAAACACTGTAATAACACCTGCAACCCTGTACATGTGACTATTAAACACTGTAATAACACCTGTAACCCTGTACATGTAACTATTAAACACTGTAATAACACCTGCAACCCTGTACATGTGACTATTAAACACTAATAACACATGCAACACTGTACATGTGACTATTAAACACTGTACCCTGTAATAACACCTGCAACCCTGTACATGTAACTATTAAACACTGTACCCTGTAATAACACCTGTAACCCTGTACATGTGACTATTAAACACTGTACACTGTAATAACACCTGTAACCCTGTACATGTAACTATTAAACACTGTACCCTGTAATAACACCTGTAACCCTGTACATGTAACTATTAAACACTGTACCCTGTAATAACACCTGTAACCCTGTACATGTGACTATTAAACACTGTACCCTGTAATAACACCTGTAACCCTGTACATGTGACTATTAAACTCTGTAATAACACCTGCAACCCTGTACATGTGACTATTAAACACTGTAATAACACCTGCAACCCTGTACATGTGACTATTACCCTGTAATAACACCTGCAACCCTGTACATGTGACTATTACCCTGTAATAACACCTGTGTCCCTGTACATGTGACTATTAAACACTGTAATAACACCTGTAACCCTGTACATGTGACTTTTAAACACTGTAATAACACCTGTAACCCTGTACATGTGACTATTAAACACTGTACCCTGTAATAACACCTGTAACCCTGTACATGTGACTATTACCCTGTAATAACACCTGCAACCCTGTACATGTGACTATTAAACACTGTACCCTGTAATAACACCTGTAACCCTGTACATGTGACTATTACCCTGTAATAACACCTGTAACCCTGTACATGTGACTATTAAACACTGTACCCTGTAATAACACCTGCAACCCTGTACATGTGACTATTACCCTGTAATAACACCTGCAACCCTGTACATGTGACTATTAAACACTGTACCCTGTAATAACACCTGTAACCCTGTACATGTAACTATTACCCTGTAATAACACCTGCAACCCTGTACATGTGACTATTAAACACTGTACCCTGTAATAACACCTGTGACCCTGTACATGTGACTATTACCCTGTAATAACACCTGCAACCCTGTACATGTGACTATTAAACACTGTAATAACACCTGCAACCCTGTACATGTGACTATTAAACACTGTAATAACACCTGCAACCCTGTACATGTGACTATTAAACACTGTAATAACACCTGTAACCCTGTACATGTGACTATTACCCTGTAATAACACCTGCAACCCTGTACATGTGACTATTAAACACTGTACCCTGTAATAACACCTGTAACCCTGTACATGTGACTATTACCCTGTAATAACACCTGTAACCCTGTACATGTGACTATTAAACACTGTACCCTGTAATAACACCTGCAGCCCTGTACATGTGACTATTACCCTGTAATAACACCTGCAACCCTGTACATGTGACTATTACCCTGTAATAACACCTGCAACCCTGTACATGTGACTATTAAACACTGTACCCTGTAATAACACCTGTGACCCTGTACATGTGACTATTACCCTGTAATAACACCTGCGACCCTGTACATGTGACTATTAAACACTGTAATAACACCTGCAACCCTGTACATGTGACTATTAAACACTGTAATAACACCTGCAACCCTGTACATGTGACTATTAAACACTGTAATAACACCTGCAACCCTGTACATGTGACTATTAAACACTGTACCCTGTAATAACACCTGTGACCCTGTACATGTGACTATTACCCTGTAATAACACCTGTAACCCTGTACATGTGACTATTAAACACTGTACCCTGTAATAACACCTGCAACCCTGTACATGTGACTATTAAACACTGTAATAACACCTGCAACCCTGTACATGTGACTATTAAACACTGTACCCTGTAATAACACTTGTGACCCTGTACATGTGACTATTAAACACTGTAATAACACCTGCAACACTGTATGTGACTATTAAACACTAATAACACCTGCAACCCTGTACATGTGACTATTAAACACTGTAATAACACCTGCAACCCTGTACATGTGACTATTAAACACTGTAATAACACCTGCAACCCTGTACATGTGACTATTAAACACTGTAATAACACCTGCAACCCTGTACATGTGACTATTAAACACTGTAATAACACCTGCAACCCTGTACATGTGACTATAAAACACTGTAATAACACCTGTAACCCTGTACATGTGACTATTAAACACTGTAATAACACCTGTAACCCTGTACATGTGACTATTAAACACTGTAATAACACCTGCAACCCTGTACATGTGACTATTAAACACTGTACCCTGTAATAACACCTACAACCCTGTACATGTGACTATTAAACACTGTACCCTGTAATAACACCTGCAACCCTGTACATGTGACTATTAAACACTGTACCCTGTAATAACACCTACAACCCTGTACATGTGACTATTAAACACTGTAATAACACCTGCTACCCTGTACATGTGACTATTAAACACTGTACCCTGTAATAACACCTGCAACCCTGTACATGTGACTATTAAACACTGTACCCTGTAATAACACCTACAACCCTGTACATGTGACTATTACCCTGTAATAACACCTGCAACCCTGTACATGTGACTATTAAACACTGTACCCTGTAATAACACCTGTAACCCTGTACATGTGACTATTACCCTGTAATAACACCTGTAACCCTGTACATGTGACTATTAAACACTGTACCCTGTAATAACACCTGCAACCCTGTACATGTGACTATTACCCTGTAATAACACTTGCAACCCTGTACATGTGACTATTAAACACTGTACCCTGTAATAACACCTGTAACCCTGTACATGTGACTATTACCCTGTAATAACACCTGCAACCCTGTACATGTGACTATTAAACACTGTAATAACACCTGCAACCCTGTACATGTGACTATTAAACACTGTAATAACACCTGCAACCCTGTACATGTGACTATTAAACACTGTACCCTGTAATAACACCTGTGACCCTGTACATGTGACTATTACCCTGTAATAACACCTGTAACCCTGTACATGTGACTATTAAACACTGTACCCTGTAATAACACCTGCAACCCTGTACATGTGACTATTAAACACTGTAATAACACCTGCAACCCTGTACATGTGACTATTAAACACTGTACCCTGTAATAACACTTGTGACCATGTACATGTGACTATTAAACACTGTAATAACACCTGCAACACTGTATGTGACTATTAAACACTAATAACACCTGCAACCCTGTACATGTGACTATTAAACACTGTAATAACACCTGCAACCCTGTACATGTGACTATTAAACACTGTAATAACACCTGCAACCCTGTACATGTGACTATTAAACACTGTAATAACACCTGCAACCCTGTACATGTGACTATTAAACACTGTAATAACACCTGCAACCCTGTACATGTGACTATAAAACACTGTAATAACACCTGTAACCCTGTACATGTGACTATTAAACACTGTAATAACACCTGTAACCCTGTACATGTGACTATTAAACACTGTAATAACACCTGCAACCCTGTACATGTGACTATTAAACACTGTACCCTGTAATAACACCTACAACCCTGTACATGTGACTATTAAACACTGTACCCTGTAATAACACCTGCAACCCTGTACATGTGACTATTAAACACTGTACCCTGTAATAACACCTACAACCCTGTACATGTGACTATTAAACACTGTAATAACACCTGCTACCCTGTACATGTGACTATTAAACACTGTACCCTGTAATAACACCTGCAACCCTGTACATGTGACTATTAAACACTGTACCCTGTAATAACACCTACAACCCTGTACATGTGACTATTACACCGTAATAACACCTACAACCCTGTACATGTGACTATTAAACACTGTACCCTGTAATAACACCTACAACCCTGTACATGTGACTATTAAACACTGTAATAACACCTGCTACCCTGTACATGTGACTATAAAACACTGTAATAACACCTGTAACCCTGTACATGTGACTATTAAACACTAATAACACCTGTAACCCTGTACATGTGACTATTAAACACTGTACCCTGTAATAACACCTGCTACCCTGTACATGTGACTATAAAACACTGTAATAACACCTGTAACCCTGTACATGTGACTATTAAACACTGTACCCTGTAATAACACCTGTAACCCTGTACATGTGACTATTAAACACTGTACCCTGTAATAACACCTGTAACCCTGTACATGTGACTATTAAACACTGTAATAACATCTGCAACCCTGTACATGTGACTATTAAACACTGTACCCTGTAATAACACCTGAAACCCTGTACATGTGACTATTAAACACTGTAATAACACCTGCTACCCTGTACATGTGACTATTAAACACTGTAATAACACCTGCTACCCTGTACATGTGACTATTAAACACTGTAATAACACCTGCAACCCTGTACATGTGACTATTAAACACTGTACCCTGTAATAACACCTGTAACCCTGTACATGTGACTATTAAACACTGTAATAACACCTGCTACCCTGTACATGTGACTATTAAACACTGTACCCTGTAATAACACCTGCAACCCTGTACATGTGACTATTAAACACTGTACCCTGTAATAACACCTACAACCCTGTACATGTGACTATTACACCGTAATAACACCTACAACCCTGTACATGTGACTATTAAACACTGTACCCTGTAATAACACCTACAACCCTGTACATGTGACTATTAAACACTGTAATAACACCTGCTACCCTGTACATGTGACTATAAAACACTGTAATAACACCTGTAACCCTGTACATGTGACTATTAAACACTAATAACACCTGTAACCCTGTACATGTGACTATTAAACACTGTCCCTGTAATAACACCTGCTACCCTGTACATGTGACTATAAAACACTGTAATAACACCTGTAACCCTGTACATGTGACTATTAAACACTGTAATAACACCTGCTACCCTGTACATGTGACTATTAAACACTGTACCCTGTAATAACACCTGCAACCCTGTACATGTGACTATTAAACACTGTACCCTGTAATAACACCTACAACCCTGTACATGTGACTATTACCCTGTAATAACACCTGCAACCCTGTACATGTGACTATTAAACACTGTACCCTGTAATAACACCTGTAACCCTGTACATGTGACTATTACCCTGTAATAACACCTGTAACCCTGTACATGTGACTATTAAACACTGTACCCTGTAATAACACCTGCAACCCTGTACATGTGACTATTACCCTGTAATAACACTTGCAACCCTGTACATGTGACTATTAAACACTGTACCCTGTAATAACACCTGTAACCCTGTACATGTGACTATTACCCTGTAATAACACCTGCAACCCTGTACATGTGACTATTAAACACTGTAATAACACCTGCAACCCTGTACATGTGACTATTAAACACTGTAATAACACCTGCAACCCTGTACATGTGACTATTAAACACTGTACCCTGTAATAACACCTGTGACCCTGTACATGTGACTATTACCCTGTAATAACACCTGTAACCCTGTACATGTGACTAATAAACACTGTACCCTGTAATAACACCTGCAACCCTGTACATGTGACTATTAAACACTGTAATAACACCTGCAACCCTGTACATGTGACTATTAAACACTGTACCCTGTAATAACACTTGTGACCCTGTACATGTGACTATTAAACACTGTAATAACACCTGCAACACTGTATGTGACTATTAAACACTAATAACACCTGCAACCCTGTACATGTGACTATTAAACACTGTAATAACACCTGCAACCCTGTACATGTGACTATTAAACACTGTAATAACACCTGCAACCCTGTACATGTGACTATTAAACACTGTAATAACACCTGCAACCCTGTACGTGTGACTATTAAACACTGTAATAACACCTGCAACCCTGTACATGTGACTATAAAACACTGTAATAACACCTGTAACCCTGTACATGTGACTATTAAACACTGTAATAACACCTGTAACCCTGTACATGTGACTATTAAACACTGTAATAACACCTGCAACCCTGTACATGTGACTATTAAACACTGTACCCTGTAATAACACCTACAACCCTGTACATGTGACTATTAAACACTGTACCCTGTAATAACACCTGCAACCCTGTACATGTGACTATTAAACACTGTACCCTGTAATAACACCTACAACCCTGTACATGTGACTATTAAACACTGTAATAACACCTGCTACCCTGTACATGTGACTATTAAACACTGTACCCTGTAATAACACCTGCAACCCTGTACATGTGACTATTAAACACTGTACCCTGTAATAACACCTACAACCCTGTACATGTGACTATTACACCGTAATAACACCTACAACCCTGTACGTGTGACTATTAAACACTGTACCCTGTAATAACACCTACAACCCTGTACATGTGACTATTAAACACTGTAATAACACCTGCTACCCTGTACATGTGACTATAAAACACTGTAATAACACCTGTAACCCTGTACATGTGACTATTAAACACTAATAACACCTGTAACCCTGTACATGTGACTATTAAACACTGTACCCTGTAATAACACCTGCTACCCTGTACATGTGACTATAAAACACTGTAATAACACCTGTAACCCTGTACATGTGACTATTAAACACTGTACCCTGTAATAACACCTGTAACCCTGTACATGTGACTATTAAACACTGTACCCTGTAATAACACCTGTAACCCTGTACATGTGACTATTAAACACTGTAATAACATCTGCAACCCTGTACATGTGACTATTAAACACTGTACCCTGTAATAACACCTGAAACCCTGTACATGTGACTATTAAACACTGTAATAACACCTGCTACCCTGTACATGTGACTATTAAACACTGTAATAACACCTGCTACCCTGTACATGTGACTATTAAACACTGTAATAACACCTGCAACCCTGTACATGTGACTATTAAACACTGTACCCTGTAATAACACCTGTAACCCTGTACATGTGACTATTAAACACTGTAATAACACCTGCTACCCTGTACATGTGACTATTAAACACTGTACCCTGTAATAACACCTGCAACCCTGTACATGTGACTATTAAACACTGTACCCTGTAATAACACCTACAACCCTGTACATGTGACTATTACACCGTAATAACACCTACAACCCTGTACATGTGACTATTAAACACTGTACCCTGTAATAACACCTACAACCCTGTACATGTGACTATTAAACACTGTAATAACACCTGCTACCCTGTACATGTGACTATAAAACACTGTAATAACACCTGTAACCCTGTACATGTGACTATTAAACACTAATAACACCTGTAACCCTGTACATGTGACTATTAAACACTGTACCCTGTAATAACACCTGCTACCCTGTACATGTGACTATAAAACACTGTAATAACACCTGTAACCCTGTACATGTGACTATTAAACACTGTACCCTGTAATAACACCTGTAACCCTGTACATGTGACTATTAAACACTGTACCCTGTAATAACACCTGTAACCCTGTACATGTGACTATTAAACACTGTAATAACATCTGCAACCCTGTACATGTGACTATTAAACACTGTACCCTGTAATAACACCTGAAACCCTGTACATGTGACTATTAAACACTGTAATAACACCTGCTACCCTGTACATGTGACTATTAAACACTGTAATAACACCTGCTACCCTGTACATGTGACTATTAAACACTGTAATAACACCTGCAACCCTGTACATGTGACTATTAAACACTGTACCCTGTAATAACACCTGCAACCCTGTACATGTGACTATTAAACACTGTAATAACACCTGCAACCCTGTACATGTGACTATTAAACACTGTAATAACACCTGCAACCCTGTACATGTGACTATAAAACACTGTAATAACACCTGTAACCCTGTACATGTGACTATTAAACACTGTAATAACACCTGTAACCCTGTACATGTGACTATTAAACACTGTAATAACACCTGCAACCCTGTACATGTGACTATTAAACACTGTACCCTGTAATAACACCTACAACCCTGTACATGTGACTATTAAACACTGTACCCTGTAATAACACCTGCAACCCTGTACATGTGACTATTAAACACTGTACCCTGTAATAACACCTACAACCCTGTACATGTGACTATTAAACACTGTAATAACACCTGCTACCCTGTACATGTGACTATTAAACACTGTACCCTGTAATAACACCTGCAACCCTGTACATGTGACTATTAAACACTGTACCCTGTAATAACACCTACAACCCTGTACATGTGACTATTACACCGTAATAACACCTACAACCCTGTACATGTGACTATTAAACACTGTACCCTGTAATAACACCTACAACCCTGTACATGTGACTATTAAACACTGTAATAACACCTGCTACCCTGTACATGTGACTATAAAACACTGTAATAACACCTGTAACCCTGTACATGTGACTATTAAACACTAATAACACCTGTAACCCTGTACATGTGACTATTAAACACTGTACCCTGTAATAACACCTGCTACCCTGTACATGTGACTATAAAACACTGTAATAACACCTGTAACCCTGTACATGTGACTATTAAACACTGTACCCTGTAATAACACCTGTAACCCTGTACATGTGACTATTAAACACTGTACCCTGTAATAACACCTGTAACCCTGTACATGTGACTATTAAACACTGTAATAACATCTGCAACCCTGTACATGTGACTATTAAACACTGTACCCTGTAATAACACCTGAAACCCTGTACATGTGACTATTAAACACTGTAATAACACCTGCTACCCTGTACATGTGACTATTAAACACTGTAATAACACCTGCTACCCTGTACATGTGACTATTAAACACTGTAATAACACCTGCAACCCTGTACATGTGACTATTAAACACTGTACCCTGTAATAACACCTGTAACCCTGTACATGTGACTATTAAACACTGTAATAACACCTGCTACCCTGTACATGTGACTTTTAAACACTGTACCCTGTAATAACACCTACAACCCTGTACATGTGACTATTAAACACTGTAATAACACCTGCTACCCTGTACATGTGACTATAAAACACTGTAATAACACCTGTAACCCTGTACATGTGACTATTAAACACTAATAACACCTGTAACCCTGTACATGTGACTATTAAACACTGTACCCTGTAATAACACCTGCTACCCTGTACATGTGACTATAAAACACTGTAATAACACCTGTAACCCTGTACATGTGACTATTAAACAATGTACCCTGTAATAACACCTGCAACCCTGTACATGTGACTATTAAACACTGTACCCTGTAATAACACCTGTAACCCTGTACATGTGACTATTAAACACTGTAATAACACCTGCAACCCTGTACATGTGACTATTAAACACTGTACCCTGTAATAACACCTGCTACCCTGTACATGTGACTATAAAACACTGTAATAACACCTGTAACCCTGTACATGTGACTATTAAACAATGTACCCTGTAATAACACCTGCAACCCTGTACATGTGACTATTAAACACTGTACCCTGTAATAACACCTGTAACCCTGTACATGTGACTATTACCCTGTAATAACACCTGCAACCCTGTACATGTGACTATTAAACACTGTAATAACACCTGCAACCCTGTACATGTGACTATTAAACACTGTAATAACACCTGCAACCCTGTACATGTGACTATTAAACACTGTACCCTGTAATAACACCTGTGACCCTGTACATGTGACTATTACCCTGTAATAACACCTGTAACCCTGTACATGTGACTATTAAACACTGTACCCTGTAATAACACCTGCAACCCTGTACATGTGACTATTAAACACTGTAATAACACCTGCAACCCTGTACATGTGACTATTAAACACTGTAATAACACCTGCAACCCTGTACATGTGACTATAAAACACTGTAATAACACCTGTAACCCTGTACATGTGACTATTAAACACTGTAATAACACCTGTAACCCTGTACATGTGACTATTAAACACTGTAATAACACCTGCAACCCTGTACATGTGACTATTAAACACTGTACCCTGTAATAACACCTACAACCCTGTACATGTGACTATTAAACACTGTACCCTGTAATAACACCTGCAACCCTGTACATGTGACTATTAAACACTGTACCCTGTAATAACACCTACAACCCTGTACATGTGACTATTAAACACTGTAATAACACCTGCTACCCTGTACATGTGACTATTAAACACTGTACCCTGTAATAACACCTGCAACCCTGTACATGTGACTATTAAACACTGTACCCTGTAATAACACCTACAACCCTGTACATGTGACTATTACACCGTAATAACACCTACAACCCTGTACATGTGACTATTAAACACTGTACCCTGTAATAACACCTACAACCCTGTACATGTGACTATTAAACACTGTAATAACACCTGCTACCCTGTACATGTGACTATAAAACACTGTAATAACACCTGTAACCCTGTACATGTGACTATTAAACACTAATAACACCTGTAACCCTGTACATGTGACTATTAAACACTGTACCCTGTAATAACACCTGCTACCCTGTACATGTGACTATAAAACACTGTAATAACACCTGTAACCCTGTACATGTGACTATTAAACACTGTACCCTGTAATAACACCTGCTACCCTGTACATGTGACTATTAAACACTGTACCCTGTAATAACACCTGTAACCCTGTACATGTGACTATTAAACACTGTAATAACATCTGCAACCCTGTACATGTGACTATTAAACACTGTACCCTGTAATAACACCTGAAACCCTGTACATGTGACTATTAAACACTGTAATAACACCTGCTACCCTGTACATGTGACTATTAAACACTGTAATAACACCTGCTACCCTGTACATGTGACTATTAAACACTGTAATAACACCTGCAACCCTGTACATGTGACTATTAAACACTGTAATAACACCTGCTACCCTGTACATGTGACTATTAAACACTGTACCCTGTAATAACACCTACAACCCTGTACATGTGACTATTAAACACTGTAATAACACCTGCTACCCTGTACATGTGACTATAAAACACTGTAATAACACCTGTAACCCTGTACATGTGACTATTAAACACTAATAACACCTGCAACCCTGTACATGTGACTATTAAACACTGTACCCTGTAATAACACCTGTAACCCTGTACATGTGACTATTAAACACTGTAATAACACCTGCAACCCTGTACATGTGACTATTAAACACTGTACCCTGTAATAACACCTGTAACCCTGAAAATGTGACTATTAAACACTGTAATAACACCTGTAACCCTGTACATGTGACTATAAAACACTGTAATAACACCTGCAACCCTGGACATGTGACTATTAAACACTGTAATAACACCTGCAACCCTGTACACGTGACTATTAAACACTAATAACACCTGTAACCCTGTACATGTGACTATTAAACACTGTACCCTGTAATAACACCTGTAACCCTGTACATGTGACTATTAAACACTAATAACACCTGTAACCCTGTACATGTGACTATTAAACACTAATAACACCTGCAACACTGTACATGTGACTATAAAACACTGTAATAACACCTGTAACCCTGTACATGTGACTATTAAACACTGTAATAACACCTGCAACCCTGTACATGTGACTATTAACCACTAATAACACCTGCAACACTGTACATGTGACTATAAAACACTGTAATAACACCTGTAACCCTGTACATGTGACTATTAAACCCTGTAATAACACCTGTAACCCTGTACATGTGACTATTAAACACTGTAATAACACCTGCAACCCTGTACATGTGACTATTAAACACTGTACCCTGTAATAACACCTACAACCCTGTACATGTGACTATTAAACACTGTAATAACACCTGCAACCCTGTACATGTGACTATTAAACACTGTAATAACACCTGCAACCCTGTACATGTGACTATTAAACACTGTACCCTGTAATAACACCTGCAACCCTGTACATGTGACTATTAAACACTGTAATAACACCTGCAACCCTGTACATGTGACTATTAAACACTGTACCCTGTAATAACACTTGTGACCCTGTACATGTGACTATTAAACACTGTAATAACACCTGTAACCCTGTACATGTGACTATTAAACACTGTACCCTGTAATAACACCTGCAACCCTGTACATGTGACTATTACACCGTAATAACACCTGCAACCCTGTACATGTGACTATTAAACACGGTACCCTGTAATAACACCTGTAACCCTGTACATGTGACTATTACCCTGTAATAACACCTGCAACCCTGTACATGTGACTATTACACCGTAATAACACCTGCAACCTGTACATGTGACTATTAAACACTGTACCCTGTAATAACACCTGTAACCCTGTACATGTAACTATTAAACACTGTACCCTGTAATAACACCTGTAACCCTGTACATGTGACTATTAAACACTGTACCCTGTAATAACACCTGTAACCCTGTACATGTGACTATTAAACTCTGTAATAACACCTGCAACCCTGTACATGTGACTATTAAACACTGTAATAACACCTGCAACCCTGTACATGTGACTATTACCCTGTAATAACACCTGCAACCCTGTACATGTGACTATTACCCTGTAATAACACCTGTGTCCCTGTACATGTGACTATTAAACACTGTAATAACACCTGTAACCCTGTACATGTGACTTTTAAACACTGTAATAACACCTGTAACCCTGTACATGTGACTATTAAACACTGTACCCTGTAATAACACCTGTAACCCTGTACATGTGACTATTACCCTGTAATAACACCTGCAACCCTGTACATGTGACTATTAAACACTGTACCCTGTAATAACACCTGTAACCCTGTACATGTGACTATTACCCTGTAATAACACCTGTAACCCTGTACATGTGACTATTAAACACTGTACCCTGTAATAACACCTGCAACCCTGTACATGTGACTATTACCCTGTAATAACACCTGCAACCCTGTACATGTGACTATTAAACACTGTACCCTGTAATAACACCTGTAACCCTGTACATGTGACTATTACCCTGTAATAACACCTGCAACCCTGTACATGTGACTATTAAACACTGTACCCTGTAATAACACCTGTGACCCTGTACATGTGACTATTACCCTGTAATAACACCTGCAACCCTGAACATGTGACTATTAAACACTGTAATAACACCTGCAACCCTGTACATGTGACTATTAAACACTGTAATAACACCTGCAACCCTGTACATGTGACTATTAAACACTGTACCCTGTAATGACACTTGTGACCCTGTACATGTGACTATTAAACACTAATAACACCTGCAACACTGTATGTGACTATTAAACACTAATAACACCTGCAACCCTGTACATGTGACTATTAAACACTGTACCCTGTAATAACACCTGTAACCCTGTACATGTGACTATTAAACACTGTAATAACACCTGTAACCCTGTACATGTGACTATTAAACACTGTAATAACACCTGCAACCCTGTACATGTGACTATTAAACACTGTAATAACACCTGCAACCCTGTACATGTGACTATTAAACACTGTAATAACACCTGCAACCCTGTACATGTGACTATTAAACACTGTAATAACACCTGCAACCCTGTACATGTGACTATTAAACACTGTAATAACACCTGCAACCCTGTACATGTGACTATTAAACACTGTAATAACACCTGTAACCCTGTACATGTGACTATTACCCTGTAATAACACCTGCAACCCTGTACATGTGACTATTAAACACTGTACCCTGTAATAACACCTGTAACCCTGTACATGTGACTATTACCCTGTAATAACACCTGTAACCCTGTACATGTGACTATTAAACACTGTACCCTGTAATAACACCTGCAACCCTGTACATGTGACTATTACCCTGTAATAACACCTGCAACCCTGTACATGTGACTATTAAACACTGTACCCTGTAATAACACCTGTAACCCTGTACATGTGACTATTACCCTTTAATAACACCTGCAACCCTGTACATGTGACTATTAAACACTGTACCCTGTAATAACACCTGTGACCCTGTACATGTGACTATTACCCTGTAATAACACCTGCAACCCTGTACATGTGACTATTAAACACTGTAATAACACCTGCAACCCTGTACATGTGACTATTAAACACTGTAATAACACCTGCAACCCTGTACATGTGACTATTAAACACTGTACCCTGTAATAACACCTGTGACCCTGTACATGTGACTATTACCCTGTAATAACACCTGTAACCCTGTACATGTGACTATTAAACACTGTACCCTGTAATAACACCTGCAACCCTGTACATGTGACTATTAAACACTGTAATAACACCTGCAACCCTGTACATGTGACTATTAAACACTGTACCCTGTAATAACACTTGTGACCCTGTACATGTGACTATTAAACACTGTAATAACACCTGCAACACTGTATGTGACTATTAAACACTAATAACACCTGCAACCCTGTACATGTGACTATTAAACACTGTAATAACACCTGCAACCCTGTACATGTGACTATTAAACACTGTAATAACACCTGCAACCCTGTACATGTGACTATTAAACACTGTAATAACACCTGCAACCCTGTACATGTGACTATTAAACACTGTAATAACACCTGCAACCCTGTACATGTGACTATAAAACACTGTAATAACACCTGTAACCCTGTACATGTGACTATTAAACACTGTAATAACACCTGTAACCCTGTACATGTGACTATTAAACACTGTAATAACACCTGCAACCCTGTACATGTGACTATTAAACACTGTACCCTGTAATAACACCTACAACCCTGTACATGTGACTATTAAACACTGTACCCTGTAATAACACCTGCAACCCTGTACATGTGACTATTAAACACTGTACCCTGTAATAACACCTACAACCCTGTACATGTGACTATTAAACACTGTAATAACACCTGCTACCCTGTACATGTGACTATTAAACACTGTACCCTGTAATAACACCTGCAACCCTGTACATGTGACTATTAAACACTGTACCCTGTAATAACACCTACAACCCTGTACATGTGACTATTACCCTGTAATAACACCTGCAACCCTGTACATGTGACTATTAAACACTGTACCCTGTAATAACACCTGTAACCCTGTACATGTGACTATTACCCTGTAATAACACCTGTAACCCTGTACATGTGACTATTAAACACTGTACCCTGTAATAACACCTGCAACCCTGTACATGTGACTATTACCCTGTAATAACACCTGCAACCCTGTAAATGTGACTATTAAACACTGTACCCTGTAATAACACCTGTAACCCTGTACATGTGACTATTACCCTGTAATAACACCTGCAACCCTGTACATGTGACTATTAAACACTGTAATAACACCTGCAACCCTGTACATGTGACTATTAAACACTGTAATAACACCTGCAACCCTGTATATGTGACTATTAAACACTGTACCCTGTAATAACACCTGTGACCCTGTACATGTGACTATTACCCTGTAATAACACCTGTAACCCTGTACATGTGACTATTAAACACTGTACCCTGTAATAACACCTGCAACCCTGTACATGTGACTATTAAACACTGTAATAACACCTGCAACCCTGTACATGTGACTATTAAACACTGTACCCTGTAATAACACTTGTGACCCTGTACATGTGACTATTAAACACTGTAATAACACCTGCAACACTGTATGTGACTATTAAACACTAATAACACCTGCAACCCTGTACATGTGACTATTAAACACTGTAATAACACCTGCAACCCTGTACATGTGACTATTAAACACTGTAATAACACCTGCAACCCTGTACATGTGACTATTAAACACTGTAATAACACCTGCAACCCTGTACATGTGACTATTAAACACTGTAATAACACCTGCAACCCTGTACATGTGACTATAAAACACTGTAATAACACCTGTAACCCTGTACATGTGACTATTAAACACTGTAATAACACCTGTAACCCTGTACATGTGACTATTAAACACTGTAATAACACCTGCAACCCTGTACATGTGACTATTAAACACTGTACCCTGTAATAACACCTACAACCCTGTACATGTGACTATTAAACACTGTACCCTGTAATAACACCTGCAACCCTGTACATGTGACTATTAAACACTGTACCCTGTAATAACACCTACAACCCTGTACATGTGACTATTAAACACTGTAATAACACCTGCTACCCTGTACATGTGACTATTAAACACTGTACCCTGTAATAACACCTGCAACCCTGTACATGTGACTATTAAACACTGTACCCTGTAATAACACCTACAACCCTGTACATGTGACTATTACACCGTAATAACACCTACAACCCTGTACATGTGACTATTAAACACTGTACCCTGTAATAACACCTACAACCCTGTACATGTGACTATTAAACACTGTAATAACACCTGCTACCCTGTACATGTGACTATAAAACACTGTAATAACACCTGTAACCCTGTACATGTGACTATTAAACACTAATAACACCTGTAACCCTGTACATGTGACTATTAAACACTGTACCCTGTAATAACACCTGCTACCCTGTACATGTGACTATAAAACACTGTAATAACACCTGTAACCCTGTACATGTGACTATTAAACACTGTACCCTGTAATAACACCTGTAACCCTGTACATGTGACTATTAAACACTGTACCCTGTAATAACACCTGTAACCCTGTACATGTGACTATTAAACACTGTAATAACATCTGCAACCCTGTACATGTGACTATTAAACACTGTAATAACACCTGCTACCCTGTACATGTGACTATTAAACACTGTAATAACACCTGCAACCCTGTACATGTGACTATTAAACACTGTACCCTGTAATAACACCTGTAACCCTGTACATGTGACTATTAAACACTAATAACACCTGTAACCCTGTACATGTGACTATTAAACACTGTACCCTGTAATAACACCTGCTACCGTGTACATGTGACTATAAAACACTGTAATAACACCTGCAACCCTGTACATGTGACTATTAAACACTGTAATAACACCTGCAACCCTGTATATGTGACTATTAAACACTGTACCCTGTAATAACACCTGTGACCCTGTACATGTGACTATTACCCTGTAATAACACCTGTAACCCTGTACATGTGACTATTAAACACTGTACCCTGTAATAACACCTGCAACCCTGTACATGTGACTATTAAACACTGTAATAACACCTGCAACCCTGTACATGTGACTATTAAACACTGTACCCTGTAATAACACTTGTGACCCTGTACATGTGACTATTAAACACTGTAATAACACCTGCAACACTGTATGTGACTATTAAACACTAATAACACCTGCAACCCTGTACATGTGACTATTAAACACTGTAATAACACCTGCAACCCTGTACATGTGACTATTAAACACTGTAATAACACCTGCAACCCTGTACATGTGACTATTAAACACTGTAATAACACCTGCAACCCTGTACATGTGACTATTAAACACTGTAATAACACCTGCAACCCTGTACATGTGACTATAAAACACTGTAATAACACCTGTAACCCTGTACATGTGACTATTAAACACTGTAATAACACCTGTAACCCTGTACATGTGACTATTAAACACTGTAATAACACCTGCAACCCTGTACATGTGACTATTAAACACTGTACCCTGTAATAACACCTACAACCCTGTACATGTGACTATTAAACACTGTACCCTGTAATAACACCTGCAACCCTGTACATGTGACTATTAAACACTGTACCCTGTAATAACACCTACAACCCTGTACATGTGACTATTAAACACTGTAATAACACCTGCTACCCTGTACATGTGACTATTAAACACTGTACCCTGTAATAACACCTGCAACCCTGTACATGTGACTATTAAACACTGTACCCTGTAATAACACCTACAACCCTGTACATGTGACTATTACACCGTAATAACACCTACAACCCTGTACATGTGACTATTAAACACTGTACCCTGTAATAACACCTACAACCCTGTACATGTGACTATTAAACACTGTAATAACACCTGCTACCCTGTACATGTGACTATAAAACACTGTAATAACACCTGTAACCCTGTACATGTGACTATTAAACACTAATAACACCTGTAACCCTGTACATGTGACTATTAAACACTGTACCCTGTAATAACACCTGCTACCCTGTACATGTGACTATAAAACACTGTAATAACACCTGTAACCCTGTACATGTGACTATTAAACACTGTACCCTGTAATAACACCTGTAACCCTGTACATGTGACTATTAAACACTGTACCCTGTAATAACACCTGTAACCCTGTACATGTGACTATTAAACACTGTAATAACATCTGCAACCCTGTACATGTGACTATTAAACACTGTAATAACACCTGCTACCCTGTACATGTGACTATTAAACACTGTAATAACACCTGCAACCCTGTACATGTGACTATTAAACACTGTACCCTGTAATAACACCTGTAACCCTGTACATGTGACTATTAAACACTAATAACACCTGTAACCCTGTACATGTGACTATTAAACACTGTACCCTGTAATAACACCTGCTACCGTGTACATGTGACTATAAAACACTGTAATAACACCTGTAACCCTGTACATGTGACTATTAAACAATGTACCCTGTAATAACACCTGCAACCCTGTACATGTGACTATTAAACACTGTACCCTGTAATAACACCTGTAACCCTGTACATGTGACTATTAAACACTGTAATAACACCTGCAACCCTGTACATGTGACTATTAAACACTGTACCCTGTAATAACACCTGTAACCCTGAAAATGTGACTATTAAACACTGTAATAACACCTGTAACCCTGTACATGTGACTATAAAACACTGTAATAACACCTGCAACCCTGGACATGTGACTATTAAACACTGTAATAACACCTGCAACCCTGTACATGTGACTATTAAACACTGTAATAACACCTACAACCCTGTACACGTGACTATTAAACACTAATAACACCTGTAACCCTGTACATGTGACTATTAAACACTGTACCCTGTAATAACACCTGTAACCCTGTACATGTGACTATTAAACACTAATAACACCTGTAACCCTGTACATGTGACTATTAAACACTAATAACACCTGCAACACTGTACATGTGACTATAAAACACTGTAATAACACCTGTAACCCTGTACATGTGACTATTAAACACTGTAATAACACCTGCAACCCTGTACATGTGACTATTAACCACTAATAACACCTGCAACACTGTACATGTGACTATTAAACACTGTAATAACACCTGTAACCCTGTACATGTGACTATTAAACCCTGTAATAACACCTGTAACCCTGTACATGTGACTATTAAACACTGTAATAACACCTGCAACCCTGTACATGTGACTATTAAACACTGTACCCTGTAATAACACCTACAACCCTGTACATGTGACTATTAAACACTGTAATAACACCTGCAACCCTGTACATGTGACTATTAAACACTGTAATAACACCTGCAACCCTGTACATGTGACTATTAAACACTGTACCCTGTAATAACACCTGCAACCCTGTACATGTGACTATTAAACACTGTAATAACACCTGCAACCCTGTACATGTGACTATTAAACACTGTACCCTGTAATAACACTTGTGACCCTGTACATGTGACTATTAAACACTGTAATAACACCTGTAACCCTGTACATGTGACTATTAAACACTGTACCCTGTAATAACACCTGCAACCCTGTACATGTGACTATTAAACACTGTAATAACACCTGTAACCCTGTACATGTGACTATTAAACACTGTACCCTGTAATAACACCTGTAACCCTGTACATGTGACTATTACACCGTAATAACACCTGCAACCCTGTACATGTGACTATTAAACACGGTACCCTGTAATAACACCTGTAACCCTGTACATGTGACTATTACCCTGTAATAACACCTGCAACCCTGTACATGTGACTATTACACCGTAATAACACCTGCAACCTGTACATGTGACTATTAAACACTGTACCCTGTAATAACACCTGTAACCCTGTACATGTGACTATTACACCGTAATAACACCTGCAACACTGTACATGTGACTATTAAACACTGTACCCTGTAATAACACCTGTAACCCTGTACATGTGACTATTACACTGTAATAACACCTATACATGTGACTATTAAACACTGTACCCTGTAATAACACCTGCAACACTGTATGTGACTATTACACTGTAATAACACCTGCAACCCTGTACATGTGACTATTACACCGTAATAACACCTATACATGTGACTATTACACTGTAATAACACCTATACATGTGACTATTAAACACTGAATCTAAATATCTGAATCCGAGCTGCCACATAGATGGCGCCAACCCAGGGAAGCTGCAGGACATGCTGAAGGATCGACCAATGAAATACTTTCTCAGAAAGCCTGGCCTCACCTCACCAGCCACTCTAGTCAGACTGTTTTCTCTGCTACCACATGGCAAGCAGTACCGGAGCGCCAAGTCTAGGTCCGAAAGGCTTCTTAACACTTTGTTGATGAGATCACGTTGTTTGTCCTGGGACCGTTCCTGGACCCGTCTGAGCTGGGACGACAACACCATCCCCCCAACAACTTTCCTTCCACAACAAGCATCACGTCACGTACCCTCACAACCTTTAACATACAGACTAACATTATGTTCACAAGATAATCATAACAGTAGAGACATAAAGATGACTTCAAAAGTATTGATTAGAAATGGGAAATAGGGTCTGTACCCGATGGCTGTAGGAGCCGTCTCAGGTCTATCCAGCCTAAAGGCCCATAATACATAAGTGTGATGTCACTTTCTGCAGGGAGTTCCTGAAGCAGAGGTCCTTTCAGTACTAGAGGTTGGCTCCGCCCCTAACGGAAGAGGAGAGTCCATATCTACTAGAAACCCACCACCCCCTATGACATCAGACAGTCAGCCGGCCAATGACAGCCAGCCAGGGATGTCACCTTGAGTCCCAAATGGCCCAACATTCCCTACATGATGCACAACTTATTGTTCAGGGAACAGGGTACCATTTCGGACCAACATCAGACTGAAACCACACTATGAATACAAGAAGCACTTTGGATGAAAGAAATCAACACTTTAATAGAATAAATGGCCGTTAACCTACAACCACTGTTCACTTCAACCAAAGTACCATCAGTAAAACAAGGTCATTATATTCCATCGTAGTTATAAATGATATACAGAATTAAATTAACATCATATCAAGAGTTGCTTCAGAACTGAGGAGTTAGTTATTGCTAGTTAACAATAGAAAAGTAGAGGCATGTAGCCATGGATGGAAATTTAGGGTCACAGGACCCCGAGGTCAGTCTCTAGTGGCCCCCTAATGCCTTTACAGTGCCCCACTTTTAGGTTGCTACATATGGCTCTGGCCCAAAGTAGTGCACTGCATAGGGAATAGGACACCATGTCTCCTCCAGTCAGAGTTCTGTTATTCTGTTCAGGTTCTAGAAGGTTCTGTCCAGAGGGTGGGAACAGACATAGGTTCTCTTCTCCAAAACCTCCCTGGCGATCTTCTTAATGTTCTCATCTTGGTTCTCAGGTGAGTCTGAAACAAAAATAACATTCATTAGCCTACACACAAACTACCTTCATTACACACACACACACACACACAAACTAGCCTACAACCATTGATCTGATAAAACAATATACAGATGTATTTTCTCTGAGGACGTTGTGTAACAGATTTTCTTTCTGACAGACGTTGTGTAACCGATTCTCTCTCTCTGAGGACGTTGTGTAACCGATTCTCTCTCTCTGAGGACGTTGTGTAACCGATTCCCTCTCTCTGAGGACGTTGTGTAACCGATTCCCTCTCTCTGAGGACGTTGTGTAACCGATTCCCTCTCTCTGAGGACGTTGTGTAACCGATTCCCTCTCTCTGAGGACGTTGTGTAACCGATTCCCTCTCTCTGAGGACGTTGTGTAACCGATTCCATCTCTCTGAGGACGTTGTGTAACCGATTCCCTCTCTCTGAGGACGTTGTGTAACCGATTCCCTCTCTCTGAGGACGTTGTGTAACCGATTCCCTCTCTCTGAGGACGCTGTGTAACCGATTCTCTCTCTCTGAGGACCTTGCGTAACCGATTCTCTCTCTCTGAGGACCTAGTGTAACCGATTCTCTCTCTCTGAGGACCTTGTGTAACCGATTCTCTTTCTGAGGACGTTGCGTAACCGATTCTCTTTCCGAGGACGTTGTGTCACAGATTTTCTCTGAGGACGTTGTGTAACCAATTTTCTCTCCGAGGACGGTGTGTAACCGATTCTCTCTCTCTGAGGACGTTGTGTAACCAATTCTCTCTCTCTGAGGATGTTGTGTAACCGATTCCCTCTCTCTGAGGACGTTGTGTAACCGATTCCCTCTCTCTGAGGACGTTGTGTAACCGATTCCCTCTCTCTGAGGACGTTGTGTAAACGATTCCCTCTCTCTGAGGACGTTGTGTAACCGATTCTCTCTCTCTGAGGACGTTGTGTAACCGATTCCCTCTCTCTGAGGACGTTGTGTAACCGATTCTCTCTGAGGACGTTGTGTAACCGATTCTCTCTCTCTGAGGACGTTGTGTAACCGATTCTCTCTCTCTGAGGACGTTGTGTAACCGATTCTCTCTCTCTGAGGACGTTGTGTAACCGATTCTCTCTCTCTGAGGACGTTGTGTA